>NC_079527.1:15474074-15549074 GCF_003711565.1 Takifugu flavidus | reverse complement strand
GAGGGTTCAGGAGGGTCCAGGAGGGTTCAGGAGGGTTCAGGAGGGTCCAGGAGGGTTCAGGAGGGTCCAGGAGGGTTCAGGAGGGTTCAGGAGGGTCCAGGAGGGTTCAGGAGGGTTCAGGAGGGTTAGGAGGGTTCAGGAGGGTCCAGGAGGGTTCAGGAGGGTCCAGGAGGTTCAGGAGGGTCCAGGAGGGTTCAGGAGGGTTCAGGAAGTCCGTTTTAATCATGTAGCACCGATCAGCAAAGTCACCACGACCAACCTCAACCTACCAGCCACAGCTGGAATCTGCAGAGGTCTCAGAGCAGAGCTCAGTGGGACTCCAGAAGTGTCCTGTCTTCGTGCTGTGGGACCTGGTTGTTGTCAGAGCATGCTGCCAAAACCTTTGTTACTCTGAGACGTTAATCTCGTGCTGCGTCCCCAACGGTAGCGAAACCCCTGGACGCCGCCCTCCGTGTGATGCCCGACATTCCTTCTATCATACATTCCAAGCCACCGCATCACATTCCAGACTGGGTGTGGAAGTGCCCGCTCGTATCCCAGGATGCACTTGGTGTGGCCGAGCCCCAGACTTCCTGTCGGAGTATGAAGGTACTTCAGGAACTCCCCCTCCCCCCGGCCCAGCTGGCCCCACCCCCAGAGAGGAGGCCTGGCGGACATTATGCAACAGAGCGCCGTGTCGACGCCTGAACGCCAGATTCCAGATGTTCTGCCTCTGGATCAGGATGCAGCAGGGCTCTCTGGGAACACCCCATCTGTACAGAACTGCGTCTTCTTGAATGCTCATCATCATTCCGTCCCGTCCACCTGGGCCTGGCCCACTGGAGCGGGGGGGGGGGCGCCCCTGTGGTGGTGTGTCTGTTCTGAAGCATGCATCCTTAATGTCACTTTATGTGCTGACTTCATTTAAGCTACTGTCACTACTGTGTGCTACGATCTTTCTCTGTCACACACACACACACACACACACACACACACACACACACACAGACCTCGATATTATCAGTGATTTAACAGGGGACTTTGCTTTCTAATCTTCTCTGGGGGGGCCAGAGCGACATCGTCCTCTGTGTGGCTGCAGTGAATCATTTAAATATGTGTGTGAGCCCATAAAGGGGCTCCTGAACGCACCATCCTGTCCTGGCTTTAGTCCAATGTTGGGAATGATTGATCCATGGGGGGTCTGAACCCCCCCCCTTCCCGACACCATCGTCCCCAGTTTGTGTGTGCGAGGACACGCGTGTCCCCCCCGTTAGACGTGGTCTCAGGAGACGTCGGGGAGGAGGCGGCAGTGGTGTAAATCTGAGCTGTTTTGTCTCCTCATCCAACCACATTCCGTCATGATGTCGTGAGTTTCACAGGAGGAAAACACAACGTGAACGAGTGTCGTAGTTACCCGAGCGCACCCCCACTGTACAGACCGCCCAGATGTGCACACCTTTGCTTGACAGGTACTCTCTTCCTGCTGCATCTTCTTTTCATCTTATTGCTTCTTTTTTGTAAAGAGGACCCACCAGAACTGGAAGTGCTTGTATATTATTTATTTACTTATTGTTATTTTTGAAATGTTCTCCACCGGTGCTCCCAGAGACGGGAGACAGACAGTTGCACATCCTCCCGAGCATATTCCCAGGGCTGTGTTTTCTGTCCCGGAGCAGTCCCGAGCTGTGTGTGGACGTTCCCGTCTCTTCCCACCAGAGATGGCGTGCTGTACATACAGAGCAGGTGCCCCGCAGGTGTGTGCTGCCCCGCAGGTGCGCGCTGCCCCGCAGGTGGCGCTGCCCCGCAGGTGGGCGCTGCCCGCAGGTGCGCGCTGCCCGCAGGTGCGCGCTGCCCCGCAGGTGGGCGCTGCCCGCAGGTGCGCGCTGCCCCGCAGGTGTGTGTGGACACTGGTGAGAGGACGCAGAACTGGCGCGCAGAGCTAGAGTCCGCAGAAGTGCAGTGCACGGCTGCACTGTTTAGGCTGCTCTTTTAGATCTGCTCTGCTGGAGAGAGAAAGTCTGCGGTTGTACGTGATTCATGTTCCGTACTGTTGTGTATAAAGTGTGTGTGTGTGTGTGTGTGTGTGTGTGTGTGTGTGTGTGTGTGTGAGAATCTCAGCTCTGTTCTGCAGACAGAAAATACAGCCTTAATTGTGCTTAAATGAAAAAGACCAAAAAAGAAAAAAAGAAAAACTATTGAATATATTAAAGAGTTACCTGCCTGTTATTTAAGCAAATATCTATATATGAGAAAGAACACACCTGTATACTGTAGACTAAACCTGTATGGAAATCTAAGAGACATTAATGGGGATTAAGTCCAACACCTTTTGTCTGTATGAAAGAAAAAATACAAAGTATTCTACAATTATAACTTTGACAAAGTCTGAGTGGTTTGTGGTGTTTCTTCATCCTGAAGCTGAACTGAGCGACACCTGTGCACACCTGTGCACACCTGTGCACACCTGTGCACACTGTGCACACCTGTGCACACCTGTGCACACCTGTGCACACCTGTGCACACCTGTGTACCTCCTCCAGCTGTTCCCAGTATAACTACTCAGTGTCTCCCCTCAGTCCCAGTACAACCAGTCCATTTGCCCTCTGGCCCAGTTCTTAGCTCTTATCACCTGATCACCAAACCTCTGCTGGTAATTTAACAACAATCAGAATGGAGAATCTGGGATGACCAGTGCAGTTTCCCAGATCCGGTAGAAAATGGTTTAAAACCCGTGAATGAAGAAAATTTCATAGAACAACACAAAGATCTGTAACCTGTCGCCACCGTTCGTGTATTTTTCCACTAATATTTTATTACTTGGATTAAGGTTAGTTAACCGGCGTTTAGGTGCTCATCAGATGTGTTCAGAGTTGACTGGAGATAACCTGATGGAGCTGATATAATCCTCATCCTCCAGCACGGAAAGGGTTCATCTGGGCTCCAACAAAGGTTTTGCTTTCAACACACACACACACACACACACACACAACACACACACACACACACACACAGACCTCGATATTATCAGTGATTTAACAGGGGACTTTGCTTTCTAATCTTCTCTGGGGGGGCCAGAGCGACATTGTCCTCTGTGTGGCTGCAGTGAATCATTTAAATATGTGTGTGAGCCCATAAAGGGGCTCCTGAACGCACCATCCTGTCCTGGCTTTAGTCCAATGTTGGGAATGATTGATCCATGGGGGGTCTGAACCCCCCCCCTTCCCGACACCATCGTCCCCAGTTTGTGTGTGCGAGGACACGCGTGTCCCCCCCGTTAGACGTGGTCTCAGGAGACGTCGGGGAGGAGGCGGCAGTGGTGTAAATCTGAGCTGTTTTGTCTCCTCATCCAACCACATTCCGTCATGATGTCGTGAGTTTCACAGGAGGAAAACACAACGTGAACGAGTGTCGTAGTTACCCGAGCGCACCCCCACTGTACAGACCGCCCAGATGTGCACACCTTTGCTTGACAGGTACTCTCTTCCTGCTGCATCTTCTTTTCATCTTATTGCTTCTTTTTTGTAAAGAGGACCCACCAGAACTGGAAGTGCTTGTATATTATTTATTTACTTATTGTTATTTTTGAAATGTTCTCCACCGGTGCTCCCAGAGACGGGAGACAGACAGTTGCACATCCTCCCGAGCATATTCCCAGGGCTGTGTTTTCTGTCCCGGAGCAGTCCCGAGCTGTGTGTGGACGTTCCTGTCTCTTCCCACCAGAGATGGCGTGCTGTACATACAGAGCAGGTGCCCCGCAGGTGTGTGCTGCCCCGCAGGTGCGCGCTGCCCCGCAGGTGGGCGCTGCCCCGCAGGTGGCGCTGCCCGCAGGTGCGCGCTGCCCGCAGGTGCGCGCTGCCCCGCAGGTGGGCGCTGCCCCGCAGGTGCGCGCTGCCCCGCAGGTGTGTGTGGACACTGGTGAGAGGACGCAGAACTGGCGCGCAGAGCTAGAGTCCGCAGAAGTGCAGTGCACGGCTGCACTGTTTAGGCTGCTCTTTTAGATCTGCTCTGCTGGAGAGAGAAAGTCTGCGGTTGTACGTGATTCATGTTCCGTACTGTTGTGTATAAAGTGTGTGTGTGTGTGTGTGTGTGTGTGTGTGTGTGTGTGTGTGTGAGAATCTCAGCTCTGTTCTGCAGACAGAAAATACAGCCTTAATTGTGCTTAAATGAAAAAGACCAAAAAAGAAAAAAAGAAAAACTATTGAATATATTAAAGAGTTACCTGCCTGTTATTTAAGCAAATATCTATATATGAGAAAGAACACACCTGTATACTGTAGACTAAACCTGTATGGAAATCTAAGAGACATTAATGGGGATTAAGTCCAACACCTTTTGTCTGTATGAAAGAAAAAATACAAAGTATTCTACAATTATAACTTTGACAAAGTCTGAGTGGTTTGTGGTGTTTCTTCATCCTGAAGCTGAACTGAGCGACACCTGTGCACACCTGTGCACACCTGTGCACACCTGTGCACACCTGTGCACACCTGTGCACACCTGTGCACACCTGTGCACACCTGTGCACACCTGTGTAACTCCTCCAGCTGTTCCCAGTATAACTACTCAGTGTCTCCCCTCAGTCCCAGTACAACCAGTCCATTTGCCCTCTGGCCCAGTTCTTAGCTCTTATCACCTGATCACCAAACCTCTGCTGGTAATTTAACAACAATCAGAATGGAGAATCTGGGATGACCAGTGCAGTTTCCCAGATCCGGTAGAAAATGGTTTAAAACCCGTGAATGAAGAAAATTTCATAGAACAACACAAAGATCTGTAACCTGTCGCCACCGTTCGTGTATTTTTCCACTAATATTTTATTACTTGGATTAAGGTTAGTTAACCGGCGTTTAGGTGCTCATCAGATGTGTTCAGAGTTGACTGGAGATAACCTGATGGAGCTGATATAATCCTCATCCTCCAGCACGGAAAGGGTTCTTCTGGGCTCCAACAAAGGTTTTGCTTTCAACACACACACACACACACACACACACACACACACAGTACCGGATCCGCACATTAACACTAGAGGGAGCCCGTGAGCAGACAAGAGCTTCAGTGCGGGTGGTGATGGGCGTGGTTTCACTCTGGCTCCGCCTTCCAGACTCATCACGTGGTCACGCCCATGTCGATGCCCCACCCCCTTCACATTTCATCCATTGAGGGTAAAAGCAGGCAGTTTGAACATGTAGTTCATCAGCTGTTGTGTCACCAACTAGAGCAGCATATTAATGACCTCATATTAGCGACCTCACGTTGATTTGATCAAAACAGGAAATGCAGATAGAAAACACAGACACGACTGAAAACTGGGAGGTTTAATTCGGTGAAAACAGCACTTTCCAATAACCTATGTGGTCGAGATGATCTCGTGTTGGAGCAGAAATTAATGTACAGAAAACACTACAATGAGCGCGCACACACACACACACACACACACTCTGTCCCTGTCCTGTCTCAGGGCTGCATGCGAATGGCCCCGTCCAGCCTGATGACCTCTCCATTGATCATGGGGTTCTCGGCCAGTGACGTCACCAGGTGGGCGAACTCTGCGGGGTCTCCGAGGCGCGAGGGAAAGGGCACCTGCCGAGCCAGGAAGGAACGCACCTTCTCTGGGAGACTGGCGAGGAGGGGGGTGGAGAAGAGACCTGAAAGAACCAACGCGGTGTTCAGGAAAACTGCTGAAGATTTGGACTTTATTACTCAGATATTTACACATGTAGTCCCAAATGTTTAACTTTGAAACGCTGGTTTTCAGGAAACGGGCTTTGTTTGTTTACTAAAAACAGCAATTTGCCAAGTTTCATTTCATCATCACTCGCCTGGCGCGATGGTGACGACCCTGATGCCCATCGGTGCGAGGTCTCGTGCTATGGGGAGGGTCATTCCAACGATGCCCCCTTTAGAAGCCGAATATGCTGCTTGACCCACCTGGGAAAAGGCTGTTATGGAACACGAAGGCTTTCGGGGGGGTTGTTACATCGTGCTTTCTCACCTGTCCATCAAACGCTGCCACGCTGGCGGTGTTGACGATGCAGCCTCGGTGTCCGTCTGCGTCTGGCTCGTTCTTCGACATCTCACCGACAGCAAGGCGGATCACGTTAAAAGTTCCCGCAATGTTCACCTGCAGAAGACACGCAGTGGGGGGTCACGCTCGGTTCATGCCTTCTTCTTCTACTGTCAGCCCATCTCACGTTGATGACCCGCTGGAAGTCCTCCAGGCTGTGGGGGACGTCCTTCTTGAAGTTGTAGGTTTTAACAGCGACTGCGATGCCGGCACAGTTCACCGCCAGGTCCAGTTTACCAAACCTCTCTCTCGCCAGAGACACCGCCGCCTGCACGTCTGCCTCTGAGGTCACCTGTAGGGAAAAGCAGTGAAACTCGCAACATATACGCAGATCCTGGGGCGCTTGTAGTATTTCTTCCTTCTGACCTTTAAAGTTCATTACAAAAGGTCGTCATAAGGTTCTTAAATCAAATGGAGAGGTATTTAGTGCACTCTTGACCCACATCAGCAGGAGCGAAGGCGCAGTGGTCCCCCAGACTGGCAGCCAGCGCTGGACCATCAGAAGACGGCAGATCCAGGATTACAGCTGATGCTCCGTTCTTCACCAGGCGCTCCACGGTGGCCCGACCCAGACCCGATGCACCACCAGTCACCAGACCAACCATACCCTGTTCAGCACAGATGCACAAATGAGTGAAGGAGCAGGTAAAACCAGGCAAATATCTGGAAGTTCCCCATGTGTTTCTCTGAAAGTTCATTCTGATTCCTGCTGCAGTCTAACTTTAACATCATTGATCATCTAAAATGTTGTTCGCCTTGAGTCGTCAGGTGTCTATGGACCTACATTAACTGATAATATAACTACACGAGTTGGTAATAATCCCAAGTTTTGGAAATAGCAAAAACGAGATCAAACGTCTCTGCATTAATTACTTGTTCCAATCGAGATTCATATACAATAATTGCAGAAAGTAACAAATAATTAGTGATTTGGGTGAAATGAACTGAGAACGAAGAGCTTCTGTTAGCAGAGGAGTGGTAGAGAGCCACAAAATAAATAGAAGATGCACGTTTGATTTTTCAAGGATTGAAGCCTTTTGGCCCTGACTTGGCCCCATAGACTCGGGAATCATGCACAGTTAAACTTTCAACCTGCGACAACAGAAGCGCCAACACGTTTGATCACCGTGCGCGTGTAAGTACTCGTGTTACGGTGGTGGTGTTCTGGAACCCCATCCGACCCGCTTTGTGCACGTTTATCGCTTTCTTTGCTCACCTTGACACACCGAATATTCGCCATGATGGACCGGCAGCGATGTGACGTCACTTCGAAGATCGCCTATGTAACAGAGGCATCACCACTAATCCTCGACAGGCCCAACTTCCTGGGGAGTATTGTGTATTGCGAGCTCTCAGTTTTAAGACTGTATTTACTGAGTGACCGGTGCACTTTTATTTTACTAATACATTTACTGTGTTGCTTTGAATTTATTTATTTATTTTTTAAATTGGCCTTTCTTTTGGCGTTGCACATGCGCAAAATAATCCCGGCAATATAGGTGTCCGTATATGTGCCTGTTCAAAATGTTAATTTAAATTCAGTAAATGAAGTCCCAGCTAATCGTGTTTTTGGTCTTGAACCATGTGTGCGTTTAGTGTGAGAGGACGGTGCATATTGTAAGACGACAAAGGATATTTAGGTACATTATTTAGCTTCTGGAGAGCGATTTTCTGACCTGCAGTACGTTATATGCCTGTCGGAACTATATCTTTTCCCTCTAGCAAATTCCCCCGCTGTGGCACATGTCTGGTGGTTGATAACGTTTTTGTATGTCAAAGTTTTTTCTTCACTTTTTATCAAAACATATTAAGTCCACCGTGTGCTTTTAGAATTATTCCATGTCACTACGAAACGAAAAGGGTTCAGAGTGAAAGCTCTGCCATTGTTCTCTCTTTGGTCAGATCTAGGCCCCACCCCCTCCGCTGCCTTGACCAATCGGAGACGCCGTTGGGGAACGCCCCCCGCCGGGGTTGACAGACGTCCGGGACTCGTTGTCCAATCGGAGCAGCTCAACAAGGTCAAGCGAGGCAACCGGCTGGTGCCGATGTGTCGGTTCATCGGTCCGGGCCCGAGTTTACCTGCTTAATTGTGATTTGGAGATCATGCAAGCAGCTCATTAATATTTTATTTGCTCGTAATTAAAGTAAGCCACAGAATAACAACTTTAAACGAGAAACACTTTATTTAAAAATTGCAGTATATCAGGTTTTTATTTTATTTTACAATATTAGAAGGGTAAGTAGTTCACCAGAGCTGAAAGCGTGTACCAGTGTGGTCAGACAGCTGCTCCCCAAAGTTTGTGTGTTATGCTTCATGTTGTGGAAGGCAGTAAGTTGTATAGTTGTACCTCCAGTTTAGGGGCTGTAATCTCCCACCCCCACAACAACACAACTTACTACCTCACCACAGCACAGCCAGGCCCAGCGGCACCTCTTCCAACATCGGTGAACATCGGTGCCAGAAACACGAGCTCCAAGACGCCGCCGGTCGTCATCAGGTGGTGTGGTCACCGTGAGAAAGACAGTAGGCTGTATAGTTATCTCCCAGATCTGGTGTGATCCTAAAACTATACAAACTACTACCTCATCCCACAGAAGCCTCCAGACGCTGCAGAACTCCACTGTGGTTGAACCCAACTCTGACCTTTAATCAGAAATATCCAGACTTGCCAACGGCGAATATCTGAAACGCGTGATGCTCGTCTTGGGTCGTAGAGACACCGTGGACCCGACACTGTAACCTCAGAGGTCAAAGGTCGGGGTGGACCGCTCATGTGCGACCTTCCTCCAAAACATATCAGCATCCTGGCATCTCGAGGTGGATCAGGGACCAGGTCAGAGGTCACGGTACCACTGTTGACTAGAAATAACACTGGCAATCACAGCAATCATGCTTGTCAGAAAGGTGGCGCTTCTTGGCGAGTCTCCTGGTGCTGCTAACTTTCAACATTTTTGCCCTTTTTTTGCCCTTTAGCCTCCTCTAACGTGACGGGCTTGATGAGGTGACCGAGGATGTCAGGAAAAGCCCGAAGAGACGCTCCTGTTTAAATGGCCCGACGCCCAAACGTCCCGCCGCCAGGTGAGAACCCGAGGCTAACGCGAACTTCTCCGGCTTATTCAATCAGATGTCGGATTTACCACGACGGAGACCCCGCGACGGTACCTGCCACCGATCCGCCATGAGGCGCTGGTTCCGGGGACTGCGCCGGTGATGGGGACGCCAGCTAGCCCCGCACCGCTGAGGAGCTAGCGGGCAGCTAGCCTTGAATTGGCGGTTTCGCCAAGTCTCGGTGCGCCTGCTGTCAACACCGGCGCCGCCCGCCGCGGACCCGCCCGTCTGGTACCGTGTTCCGATGGCGACAGAGGTGCAGCGGAGCGGGCAAAGGTGCTCCCCGGGCAGAAGTGTCGCAGCTTGAGGTTCCGAAGCCTCGCTCCGCCACACCAACGGTCACGTGACCACACCCTCCCAAACGACGTCACAGGCGCGACGCGCTAATTTTAAGAGGACCGCGGCGGCCACGTTGAGCTCTGACGATTAAAAAAAAAAAAAAGACACTTTTTTTACTAAAAGAATAAATTTTATTTCAGCACTGTAAGTCATTTCCCAACCAGTACATACATGACTGCCATCTTCGTCTCTTTCTGGACCTTCCTCCCCTCCCTCTGTGAGATCAGACCACCAACAGCCAGACAACCAAAAAAAAGAAAAAAATGGGGGGGGGGGGGGGTAAAAAAAAGAAAAACTCTTTTCCTCATCTTTCCACAGTCTGGTGCTTCCTGTTTAATGCTAACAATGATGACAAATTATACCGACCATACTTAGAACAGCAATAATGATAATAGTTCTATAACAGTATTATGGGTACACTGGAACCCTTCTGGCTGCACAGGTTCTGGGTGTTCCTGGTTCCGACGTACATGCGTGGGCTCACCTGTGGCCAACAGACCAATTTGAAAAGATTGAGAAGATCGTCAGGGTGGGTGGGGGGGGCTGAGGGATTATACTTCTGAGGGGGAGGGAGTGGCAGTGTAGAGAGAGGCAGACAGTTTCTGGAGCCTTTTCAACAGAATCCAGCAAACGGATCAGAACAAAACAACGAATAAAATCCTTTCCACATTCTGTATGACAGACAATAACACTGTTGAACGTGTGCAACGCGACACAGCACGATTCTATTGTGGGACCCGGCTCCTCTGAGACCTCTGTGGCCCCGCAGACGGACCGACTTTTCCTGAAAGGGAAGATTGGGAATAACTTTTTCTTTCCTTCTACAAAACATAATTCAACCCTGCTTTTGCATTTTTGCGCCAGGTGAAGAGAAGCCACCATCAAACAGTCCACGAATGCTCTGAATTCTAATCAAATTTGGGAGAAAAGACACAATAATTCACTGAGAATGAAAAGCTGGAGCCACTAATGTGGCCTCAGAGGTCACCGGAGTCCCAGCACAACGAAAGGTGCATCTGTCAGGAATCATTCTTCAACATCAGGACCAACAAGCTTCTCTTCCTTCTCCGTCTGTCTGCGTCTCCACAGCAACCAGGGTGTTAAAAAAACTCACAACCATCTGATAAGTTACATGTGCTGTGATGCAGCTATTCATATATAAATCCATAGTAATCGGGAGGAGTTCAACCATTTTGGTGGAAAAGGGGGTTAATGTCAGGGTGTGGGGGGGGGGGGCACTAGAGGGGCTACGGGGCTCCTGGGAACTTTGGCTCTGGGGGGATTTTGCTGCTTTGTGCAGGAGCTCTGAGTTTAATCTGATAAAAACCGAACACAAATTTGATTTCAAGGGCAGAGACTCGTAATGTGTAGTGCAGACGATGTTTTTCAATTGATAAAACGGGCAATATTTACCTGCGTACATATTAAACGGTGGTCTAACGATGCCATAAAATACAGTTAAGGAAAATCGCGATATTACAGTTCAAATCTCTAGGTTGGCTAAGCGTATTTCAGTACTAACTGAAGCAAATGGTAGAAGGATTAGATGTAATAACATTAAAATAGTAAGAAAAACACATTTGCACAATTGAATAAAACCGTTTTTTTTCAGGATTTTTTGTTTTACAAGACTGGCTAGATACATACAGAAACTGATTAATGTTAATATAACCTTTACTGTTAGTTGGGTTGATTAAAGGGGCGGGGCAGCCCAGGGGGGGGACAGCCAATAGGAACTGTCCTACGGGCTAAAAGGAGAAGCAGATCGGGACGTGTGAAAGTGATCGGTTTAAATGAAAATCAGTGTATGTACGAGTGTGATGTGTTCTATGAGAAAGTGGAAGTTTTAGGTTTGCAGAAGAGGGGTGAGGAGAACAAGTCAAAAAAAATCACTGATCAATAATCTACCAAACTAAAACAGACGAGAGGGAAACCACATGTTGACGTACTGTGTTCCCACACTAGCTACTGTGTCACTCAGGGTTTAACATCTATGTGTGTGTGTGTGTGTGTGCTCGGATGATACCTGAAGCCTCAGGTAAGTCGACTTTAATCGCTCCGTGTTACCAGACACCATGAAGTGACAGACACCCCACTAGGAACGAAAGGTTGCACGGAAAAGAATCAATTCAGCACAAGAAGCAGAGAGAGACGCTGCTGGTAACGAATGCGACTGTGTGTGTGTGTGTGTGAGACTTGTCTAGAGAGCGGATCAAGAGGGCGTCGCACGCCAGAGAAACTCCGGCTCGCTGCAGAAAAGACATTTTCTATCTGTTGCCTTATATTTGTACTAATGTCAAAAAGGTGAGAGCGGTTCCGTGTTTGACTCCAGGAGATTGTTCACGCAGCATTCCAGCCGGTGAAGCGGAACTCTCTAGCCTAGTCTTGGAATCTGTGTCCTATGGTCCACGTCCTGTGACCTACTCTTGACCTATCCACGTTCATGTGCTAACTGGCGGCTAAGGACGCGTGGACCGTGCACGAGGGTGGACGAGGCGAGAGCCACCGGGACCCGTTTGTGCAACCATAAACCAGCTCAAGTGTAGAGATCCGGAGAGATCCCGGGAGGAGGCGGGAACGCTGTGAAAGCGCCGCCCACGTCCGAGGGACGCGTCGCCCACCGTTGTGTACGGCGCCGGTCCAGAGCTGCGTTTGCGTTTGGCGCCGAGACGGCGGCTGGTCTCAGCCGACCCGTCGGCCTTTGGCTGCGACGGCCGAGTTCAGAACTGAGGGGAAGTCTGACGTGACGCCCTGGTTTTCCTTCCTTCAGAAGAGCTTTTCCATGTTAATTTTGTGGCACGATCGAGCACAAGTCATCAACAGTAATAAAATAAGGTGCACGTTGCTGACGAGTGAGCTCGTTTGAAGTTCTGCGTAAGTTTCCAGAGCACGGGCGGTTCTCCGCCAGGCAGACCTGCGTCTGCTGGAAGGTTCAGGTGGGACGAACCTTCGGGGGGGGGGGGAGCATCTCTGCAAACTTAAGAGTGACAGGAGCTGTGACACAGCCTGAGCCTCCGCTGGCGGAGCTGCGTCAGGACAGGAAGTGCTTCCTGCTGGCCGCCACGGCTGAGCAGGCCAACGGTGCTGCTCAGCGGCCAGCGCGGGGGGGGGGGGGGGGGCGCGGCGTTCCACCGCGGGCCCCCGTGGGCAACGCCGTCGTCATCATGCTCCTTTTTAAGGATCTCTAACCTTAGAAACAGAGAGGTTTGGATTCAAGCTCGATTTCCTCATTTCTTAAATCCTTTGGGATCAAAACATCCAATAAAAAAAAAACGGAATTTGCAGGTTCGTTTTGAGACGGGTCGACGGACGACCCGATCGGTTGTTAACGGATCGTTACTGCGCGACAACGCGAACCACGGGAGCCCAGCGTGGGAACACTTTGGAAACTACCTGGTCGAAAATCTGAAAGCAGAAAAAGAAAAGGCAGGAAGGCCCGACCTGGCGGATCAGGGACCTGGCGGATCAGGGTCCTGGCGGATCAGGGACCTGGCGGATCAGGGTCCTGGGAGCTTCAGTCGGTCTGGGGGGAACGCTGCCTGGCAGCAGGAACCCGGAACGTCACCATTCCTCATGGTCGCTTCTTTTTTTGGCCTTAATTCCAGAAGGTGCCTCAAAGATTTCATTTCCTCATCACCTGGTAGAAGACTGTCCAGTGTGGTTGAACATTTTTTTTTAAAACAAAGTGCTTCCTCATCTGAAACCACTCTGTTCACATTCTGACGTCTCTCAAATAGATTTCTACCTTTAAATGTAAGTCTAGAAGTCATAATGATTTCCTCAGTGGCAGGGGGCTTCCCTGGCCGGACAGGGGCTCGTTCAGATCTTTTAGATTTAAATACATCGTTAAGTGCTTCAGTTGACACGTACAATCAAAGCTTTGGGACAAAGTTAAAGACATTAGGGGAGGGGAGAATAATAATGCACTTTTTTTAGAGGAGCAGGGCAATATCTTGCATACTTTGGGGCTTAAGGTGCAGAACTTTATGGGGCCTCAGCCCAGCTAAGCGCTAAGCTGTGCTACACAAGTCAAAGTAAAGTAGCGGGCTAATACCACGGTGGTGCAGACGTGCTCCTGTGACAGCTGTCAATCAGCGAGGGGCTGTGCTAGCACTCATGCTAACACTGCTTATCCTGCAGCGGCGGGCTCACCCTGCATCAACAAAGCTGGGACAACGTGGCCATGGCAACAGCTCACATGGACACAGCACTACTGGCCTCGGCAACCGGGCCCAGACGCTGTAACCATGGAAACCACATCCAAACTGACGCCGCGAGCTCAAGTTGTTGTTAATATGTGTGCAGATTTAAGCGAAAGGGGCCATTTTAAAAGAACAATTATACATGGGGCATATTTAAGTGGTGGCTCATAAGGGGGGGGGTTGCCTTTAAGCTTATTTGACTCTGAGGGGTGGGGGGGGGTGCTTACAGACTCATGGAGAAAACCTCTCTTTATAAAACAATGTAAAACCACATAAGACAACTAAAAAGGATGTACTAGCTAGCTGCTCGGGCCAGTGACAGGGAGCAGCAGGATGAGGAGGCTTCTCCTGCTCCTACTCAGTGTGGTGGCAGGGGCAGCTAGCAGCTGGGGGGGTACAAAAACAGGGAAAGGCAGTCGAACACAGAGAATGCTCTCTGAGCAGTGCATCCAGGGAGGGATGCCGTCACTCCTCCTTCTGTAGTGCTCCATCTGATGGGCAGTCGTCAAGGCAACAGGGGGCCTCCACCTCCACCCCCTCAGATTGGTTGTCTCTGCTGGCTAAGGCACATGGGATTGGCTGGGCCAGGGAGGTCAGTTCCAAGGACTGGCCGATGGCGGAGGCTGCTGAGCTGCCGTTCAGCTGCTGAGTTGCGACCTCTGGTGTGGAGCCCGTCTCCTCTGAGAGTTTGGGTGGAGGGCTGGAGGACGGGGGCGACGACGTCTGGGGGGGGCAGCAAACAGTTAAACACCATTCACACTATTCTCTTGCTGCCATTTCACCGCAAAAAAGGTCCCTTCTCTTCATATCAAGCATCTCCAGCCACCCTTGCACACCAACCCCCCCGACATGAATCAGCTGTGACGCCTCTGACCTCTGAGGGGGCAGCTCGGTCGATCTAAAGGCGCCGAATATTTACGGATGCACTTCTGCTAGCTGTGAAACACTGTTCAACTCAAAACAGCCAAACTGTGTGAACCCGGGCGGGATGGGGGGGTCAGGGTTGGGGGGGTCAACATGAGCAGGAGCTGCACAGCCTGAACCGTACCTGTGTTCTGTTGGTAGGCATTTTCTTCAGTCCCCTTAGTTTTGCTGGAACCTCTTTACCCCTCCTGAAGAGAAGAAGCCAGAGATGTAAACGCTGCAGGTGGGATTCATGTTTACAGGTAAACGTCAAGATCGGCGGGAAGCAGAAACCTGAGGACGTTTCTGGTCAGTCAGCAACACTCAACATTTCTGACCTTTAACCCTGTGGTCCAGTGAGAAGCTCAGGTCACCTCAGGTCACCTCAGAAAGAGGCTGAGGACAGCAGCGAGCTACAGACTGGGAATATCATCACTTTATTTCAGGAGGAAACTGGACAATCACGCCAACAAATGACCCTAATTTGGACTCTAGCTAGGCCAGGGGGTCGGCACCCCAAAATGTTGGAAGAGCCATATTGGACCCAAAAAAACAAAAAAATCTGTCTGCAGCCACAAAAAATTAAAAGCCTTAAATGGGGCTTATAATAAAGGCAACACATGCTGTAAGTGTCTATATTAGCTGTAGTTTACTTTCCAAATGATCAGTGGGCTACAAACACATAATGAGCATTCATGATGAAATGTTTATGTTCCCAGCAGAATCCTGGAGAGAATCACGCCCCATGTGGCCACTTTAAGTTTAACTTCCATTATAATGAGATGTTGAAATTAAATATTTATTATACACATTTATACAGCATTGGAAAACTTTAAGAATGTTTGTCACGTTTTTCCTCCTACAGAAATGATATTAAAGCAATTTCCATTTTCATATTTTTGAAAAAGCTCCAGGGAGCCACTAGGGCGGCGCCAAAGAGCCGCATGCGGCCCCAGAGCCGCGGGTTGCCGACCCCTGAGCGAGGCGCTCAGTGAAGCCTTGTCAACGTTGCCAGATCTAACAGAACGGACCAGAACCAGACCACCAAGTCTCAGAATAACCTTTAAAGGTAAATGGAAAGTGCTCTCACCCTCTCCCAGCTCCCACTGACACCACCTGCATGTTCAGACCCCCCCGTCCACGCACTGGTTTGTTCCCAGCCCACTGGCCAACAACCATTCCAGCAATCTCCAGTTTCCCTCCCTGGGGAGGGATTGATTGGATGCCTTTAAGAGAGAAGGAAATGGTCGTTAATGTGCATGAAAGGAGGATAAAAGACGGCGTCATTATATCTTAAAACATCATCTAGAGTGAAGAGAATAAACAAATGTTCTGCTGGACTTCCACTGGCTGACGGATGAGGATGAGGGTTTCTACCCAACCCTTGTGGGGGGGGACACTCTAGAACATTGTGTGGTCGTTAAGGTAATTAGTGAGGGGACGGTCAGGTCCTAACGAGGGCACAGAATCTTAAGGAAGGCAACCACAGACCTGGGAAGGCTCTGGGTCTGTGCTGCGCAGGGTGGTGTGGAGGATGTGGGTGATGGTGCGGGGGCATGCCGCCCATTGGACGAGGCGGGTAGAGCGGGGGCATGGGGTAGAAAGGTGGCACCATGGTGGGGGGCAGAAAGGCAGGAGGTGGAAGAGGCGGGGGAGGTGGAGGAGGGCGGGTTAGGTTGATGCCCTCCAGGATTGCCTGACGCATCTTCTCCACTTTGGACACCAGCTCCTCCTGCACAGAGGTGACCGTTAGTTAGAGGGAGGTCATCTAAGGGCAATTAACATCATCAATGTTGTAACAGGGTTCCTCAGTCTGGTACCCTGAGAACCCCATGAGATCACGGCCTACCTGCCCCTCACACATGTCCAGCAAAGCCGACCGGTCTCTTGCAGCTCGGGCTAATTTGCTCTGGAACAGTTTGCCATCAAAAAAGCCCCAGGGACAACAGTGTTCCCATGGCAACGGCTGTCCACAAACATCATTGACGAACAATGCTGTGTCGACGCCGGCCATGAAGAGGGAAGATAGCTGCACACCTCGGGTGTCCACCTTCTCCACCTGACAGATCCAGAAAAACCAGAGTTAGCGTCTCTTCTTGGAGCTTATAGTAGCAAAAGGAAACATGAAGATGCCACCAGAGGTGGGGGCACCTTGAGCTCCTGAAGCTGGTCAGGTTCATACAGCTGGTTGGAAACTGCCTGAGCCAGGAAGGCGTCCAGCTCATGTCTCTGGAGGATCCTCCCCCCAGGCCACTGCATTATATACCTGGACAGCAACATTACAATCACCTCAGAACGACAGAAGAAGCCCCTGATGGCCCAGGACAAACCGTCTGACTCCCTCTACCTGGGCCAGGAAGAGGGAGTCAGACCTGGGAGCAGCCATCTCAGTCATACCTGAGCACACAGCACATGAGCAGCAGATGCTGGGGGACCTGTGCTGGGTTGAGGAGGGCTGGACAGTCAGAGCGCAGGCAGGCCAGAAAAGCCCTGGTTCTCCTGGAGCGGTCTTCACTGGCCCGCCCCAACCACAGGCGCCGCAGATTGGGACACGTCCACTCCCGGAAACAAAGGGCTGGGACCAGCTCCGGAGTCAGGGCCGACTTGGCTTTGCTGCTACACCATTCCTTAACGATGACGGGAGGAACTGCAACAGACACCATAAAGAGACAACGTTGGAGGTTTAAAGTGATAATTAAGTTGTTGGTAGAAACACGTCCGAGCACGGCAGCTTCCAACGGTTGCCTTGGTTACTGAGTGTAAACCCAAAACTCTTCCTACACAGGAGCCTTGAGCAGAACCGGCCAATAATGTGTGAATCTACAATAATCTCTAATCATCTGAGGGCTTGCCTTCGAGGGGGGCTCTCTTGCGCAGAGCAAGCCTCTCCAGGCGGCGCTGCGTCTCAGCCAGACTGAAGAGGACGCCGTACGCGTACTGTCTGGCAGTACGGAAGAGGAGAGAGGCGGGAGGCAGCTCCGAGTTGCACTCATCCTCTATACACACTGGCATCTTCATCTCTCCCTGAGGGAAAGGAAGAAGAGAGAGTGGATGGGAGGAAGCTGGCGGGATCACCTTGCTCCTCGCTGGTGTTTAAATGGACAGATTTCAGGTTGTGCTCCAGCGTCAGAGCTCAGGCACCGATGTGCCGGGTGTGTTTACGTGGGAATAAAGGAATAAAGACGTTCCAGGAGTGGAACCTTTACCTTGGTCAATATGTGGTAGATCTGGGGGTACATTAGTCCTCGTCTGTGTCTGTGCTCGGCAACACGAAGTACTTCAGCACTGACCTGCAGAGAAGCGGCGCAGTGTGACGCACACCTGAGCTCAGGGGGCGGAATGCTTCAGTTGGTACTCACCTGAGGCAGCGGGGGCGTGGTTATGTCCATGTGACTTCGTGTCGCCATCGATAACAGTGATGGAATGTTTGACGTGCTCCCGTTGCCCTGGGAACCGTCTCCAGGTGCTGAGCCAGTCCGACCAGCAGGATCCTCCCACCGAGTCGTCTTGTCTGTCAAATGGCTGCAAAGATGAGTGAAATGAGCGAACAATCGCGCGTCCTTGGCAACAAGAGCCAAAATTTGGCCACAAGAAATGCAGTAAAGTTTAGTGAAACTACTTTTTCTGCTGCTTCTAGAATTCCTGGCCTAACCGTGGCAACGAAAGGAAGCATTAGAAACAAACTGGCTCTGAACAAGTGCCTATGGCGAGCGCTACGGTTCTACCAGCGGGCAGCCGGGCCCTCACTTTGCGTTGCTGTCGTTGGGTTCATCTCCGTCTGATGAGGAGGAGGGAGACGGCGAGGGCCCCGGCTGCGTGTTGCTGTGGTGGTTGGGCAACCGACCCCCACCCTGAGCAGAGTCGTACGGAGCGGACCACTCGGAGAACCCCATCTTGCTCGTCATTGAATCGTTGCACTCTTGATGTGGCAGTGGCGGGTTCTGGAAGAGAGGGGCGGGGCCAGGTCCATACGGAGCGTTTGGATAAGGTGGCTTTAGTCCTGGAAACTGAGGAGGTGGAAACTACGAAAGGAAGAGAAACATGTTGAAAATTAGAAAAGCGCCCTAATATGGCTGTAACTGCTGTCGGGGGGGGAGACGATGTGACACGAGACCAGACTGATGAACTACCTGATTCTTCCCAGGCTGCATCGGTCCCATGTGACCAGGTGGTCCCCCAAACAGATTGGGTCCAAAACCAGATACTGAGCAGGGGGTGGGAGCAAGAACAGCTTTTAAGTAAATGCAAATAGGCTTTGGACAGTTAGCATGTATTAATGTATATTTTGCCACTTTGAACGGGTAGAAATGAGCCATTATTGTGTATAATTGTATAAATATTGATGGTTCTGGTTCTTTTCTGCTTCTACTGTGCAGCCGTTTGTTCAGCACTCACAGATGAAGGAGGGGGGGCCCAGGTTGGGTGAGCGGGGCTTACAGGCAGCTGAGAAATACTCCACTGCTTTCTTAAAACGCTCCACTTTGTCCTCCATTCGAGACTAGAAAGCAGAGACAAAATGGTGTCATCGTTCCACTTCAATCGCACGGCAACACGGCACATCTGCGTTTGGGCCCAGCAGCACCGGCCGACCTGCGACTGTTTAAAGACGTCTCTGGCGATGGCGTCAAGGTTGCCCAGGTCTTTGATGGAGGAGACGTATTCTGAGACGGCCTTTATCACCACCTCGCAGGGCGGCAGCACCAGTTGATGGGCTCGCACCTGATGGGGCAAAAGAGCAGAACTGCTGAGCAACAGAACCGTCCAACATTGCAACATTAAAGGAAACCATCCAGACAAGTTTCAGCCCCTCCCACCTGCTCGGAACATGACCAGAGGTTGGCAGGTTTGTTTACACAGACCACGGTTGGAACACTAGATATTTGCACAAAAAGCTTGTTTTCCTCTCCTCCTCCTCATCCAGTAGACTAGTGATGCTATTTCCTGTGTAGTTTTTCTGCCCCCCCCCTTCTGTATCCATTTACAGGTATCGCCCCCTTCAGAGCTGTATACTGACCTCCGACCCCGCTGACCCGCTCAACCAGCAGCTTATTCAATTCAATTTAATGCAATATCATGTATTTTTGTATGTATACCGTATTTTCACGACTATAAGGCGCCTAAAACACTGAGATTTTCTCTAAAATCGACAGTGCGCCTTGTGTGTGGACTGAGCTCCAAAATCTGCTGTGCCCCTTTGGTAGGTGCACTACGGTAAACGCTCCACCCATCGATTAGCGGCACACCGACGCGTAAGGATCCCCTAAAATGGCACCGGTCAAGCGAGACGCGTATGAATGAGGCTTACTTTAAACCAGGAGAGGGTGGCCATCTTCCTAACCCTAACCAGGAGAGGGCGGCCATGTTCCCTAACCCTAACCAGGAGAGGGTGGCCATCTTCCCTAACCCTAACCCTAACCAGAGAGGGTGGCCATCTTCCCTAACCCTAACCAGGAGAGGGTGGCCATCTTCCCTAACCCTAGCCCTAACCAGGAGAGGGTGGCCATCTTCCCTAACCCTAACCCTAACCAGGAGAGGGTGTCCATCTTCCCTAACCCTAACCAGGAGAGGGTGGCCATCTTCCCTAACCCTAACCCTAACCAGGAGAGGGTGGCCATCTTCCCTAACCCTAACCCGCGACAAGATAACCACGCCCAGCCACATCTATGAGGCGGCGGTGGGCAGGTTATGCTACCATATGCGGGTCGGAACCGGTCGGTGAGTCCGATTCAGATGATTAAGAAGAGGAATTCGGGATGTTGGACATTGAAATAGTGCAGCTGTTTAATTCAGATACAGAAGATGAAAACTTTGATGGTTTGGAAGAATGAATATTTTGTTCAATAAATGTGTCGAAACTGTTTTACTTCCGTTGTCATTTTTACTGTTTCAGCATGCGCCTAATAATACGGTGCGCCTTATGGTCGTGAAAATAAATAATATTCTATCCTCGATGCCTCTCCTCTCCTCTCCTCTCCTCTCTACCCCCCCATCAGCAGGAGGGTCCCTCTACATGAGCCTGGTCCTGCTCAAGGTTTCTTCCTGTTAAAGGGGAGTTATTCCTGCCACTGTTGCTTGTCTGGGGTCAGGCCCTGGGATTCTGGAAAGCGCCTTGAAACAATTCTGATTGTAAAAGACGCTGTATAAATAAAGATTGACTGATTGATTGATTTCAAGGAGTCTGTTCAATTAAAGACAACGAATCCGCTTGGAGGTGTTGAGGAGAACTGGGAGGATCCAATGCTGGTGGTGGGTGTCAGAACCAAGTGCCTGAGTGTAGCCCTGAATTGAACTGGGTCTGTTATTTTAGAGCCAGCTCTGGGTGTAGCTCTGCTGTGGAGTCGTGCTGTACCTTGAGTGAAGCGAGTGGGTGTTCTGGTCCCAGCAGGCTCCAGTGGAAGGCAGCCAGGTCCTCATCAGGCAGAATGTGATTTCCTGCAGACGAAAACTCTTTGAATCACGGGTTTCTCAATGAACGGGACGGCCGGTAACGAGGGGGGGGGGGGGGGGCGCTCACCCAGCAGAGCAGCGAAGCACGGCAGGTGCTGTGTCTTGAGTCCCAGCTGCCGGGCGGCCTCACACAGCAGGTACTGGTGCGTGGTCAGGTTCTTGCCGTTCCAGCTCAGCTTGAGCGCGTGTGAAGAGAAGTAGGCCGGCACGTTGCAGAGAGCAAACTCAGAATCCTGAGCGATCAGGCCGGCAAAACCAAAGTCCCTGTAAAGAGACAGCACCTCCTGGTGGTGGTCCTCCAGAGTCTGAACCACCTGTGAAAGCAGAGTCACCAACAGGGTTTAGATGTGTTTCTAGAAATGGAAGCAGACTGACAACATGTGTGTCCTCCTCATTTCCACCTGTCCTGAATTAAGGAACAGTTCATTCATCTGTTCAGAAGGTACTGCTAGAGCTACACCTGCTTATTCCAGAGCTGAATTCACCACTAACGACATTTATGAATGAATGAATGAATGAATGAATGAATGAATGTCTACAGCTGTGTGATCTCAAAGTCCAACAATAACTGACACAAAAATGCAAATCTGGAAGACCGATTAGATCACGCAGGCTTTCTGGTGCCGATATCTGACTGGTGAAGAACGGACAATAGACGTTCTCCAAAGACGCTGCATAACAAGTATTTACGTCTCGGCTGCAGCGTCTAATAACCTGAGAGCAAACTACACCTGTGAGCCTCCAGAGCTGCACTGGAGTGTGCATAATATCTACATTATATATGATGAGTGAGGATGAACGGCCCCCAGCATCTTAACCTGCAGGATGACGGGATATTATGGAGGGCGAGGAGACAGAAACACGGTGGTTTAATGGCCTCGTCAGAATAATGCGACTTCGCCGTAGGAAACAGTCACCTTGTGTTTGCTCTAACTCGTACAGAAACGTGGACTCGTACATGTAGCATAGTCTTAGGCTAATGTCATATCTGAGCTAATACAACAGCATTGCAACACAACACAGCAGCTAAATATAGTAGAGACAGTCTGCAGATGTTCAGCCATCTATGACAGGATCAGTGAGGTCAGGTGATGTAATATATAGGCTGTTGCAGGTCACGTGTGCAGGAAACTTAAAGATGCACATAGAAGTGGACCAACAGCCCCCCCCCCCCCCCCCCCCCCCGGAACAGCAGTGCTTCACCACACAATCCCAAAAGCTCTTCACTTTACCAGGCTGCTGTCAGCGACATGCATCCGACCACACACGCACGGCAATAACACTCACCCGCACTCGAAAGCGGAACATGGCGAGGCGCACGCAGTGGCTGAGACAGGCCGGGGGCAGGAACCATGCCCGAGGAGGCGGGGTGGCCTTGCTGCCGACGTGGTTGACGATCAGCTGTGCCGTCTGTCGCTGGCTCTGTGCACGCCGCGCCCATTCGGGCCAGCGCTCCTTCCCCAGGGTGCCGTTGAACACCACGACCAGCTCCAGGCCACCCTGGTACAGACACGCCTGCGACAGGGCGGCCAGGTAGCCTAGCATGGCGTTCCACTCGCCCCCGCACACCCAGTCCGTCTGGTAGCCGCCGTAGAGTCGCTGCAGGCTGGAATCAGCGTCGATCAAGATCCTTGTAGGCGGGGGCGGGGGAGGCATGGGCCCGGGGTGATGTGGGTGGTGTGGGTGATGGTGGTGAGGAGGCTGGCGGGCCGCGGTTCGGGCAAGCTTCAGGAGGTCCACCGGGACCGCCGCTCCGGGGCACCGCTTCTCTAAATACTCTTGAAAGCCCTGCACTCCCATGACGGTGTTAGTGAGCCTGTGTGTCTGGCCGGGAGTGGGCTCTGAATAGGTCCTGTATGCCGTGTTTGTAATGTGATGTGGGTCGAGACGGTAGCTAGCTGTGCACAGGCAAGCTAACTGGTCTCCGGTGAAGTGATAACTGTCCCTCGGTTAACTGGGAAGAAACCTGTCCCCTCAACTGCTGGCACCGGTTAGCGCGCACCGCTGCCTCGGAAAGCTTCGCCTATTCCCCGATATTTAGATGCCACTCTCAGTTTGGTTGTGTCTGCTCACTTTACTGTCCATCCCTGTGGATTCCTGGGGAGATGCCAGCAAGGCCAGTGTAGCTGCCTACGACCAGAAAAAGTTGTGCATTTTCTCTCCTGCTCCTACAATTTAGCCGTAGCATAACCGCTTTCCGAAATGTGACTGCTGTCAAAGAGCTGAAATGCGGGATGGCGAAAATGTTGAGAAAATTGCCGCTTCCTTCTAAACTCTCCACATTAAACGGTAATACTGTGCAATACTGCGCATTAGTTAGCAAGCCACAGGCTGGATGACCACTGCGCGGACATGTTAAACCGAGCCGCTCATAAAATAGATCCTTATCCTATTTGACAGCTGAAATGTTTGTCATTATTTTTTAAACTCCTCAGCCGAATCCCGACACGCGTGGTGACGCTTAGTGGTTCTTGTAAGTCAGAATTACCATTTAAATAAACTAATAAGCCGTGTGCCTGACAGACTGGCTAGCTGTACAAACGCTGCTAACGGTGCGGCTAGCTGCTAGCTCCTGGCAGGGGTCCCCGGCGTGATTTGACGCGTCAACTCCCGAAGACAACTCCGGGTTAGACACGACGCGGAATGAGATGGATGTTTGAGGAAATAAAAGAAAAATAACTAAAAGAAAATAAAAACGAAAGCCCGATGGTGCCTCCCTCGCTTCCTTTCACACTCACGGCTTCATGTTGCAGAGGGGAACGCTACTTCCAAGCGACATCAGCCATCTTGCGACTTCCTCGCGGCCCAGCGGAGTGGGAGGGAAGACCGAGGGAGTGAAGGGGAGGGGGCGGAGCCACAGGGTACCTGGGAAATGTAGTGCTATAACGACATCTGTGTCTTTATTAAAGCTTCTGTAAGAAGCTGCAAAAACTACAGTAACCAATATACAGACGAGGATGGCTAAACGTGGTTAAAACCGAGGAACAGAATTTTCAGATACACAAGTAATGCCAGTAAAACCACGGCTACAACTCTTTTCTGTTCATTATTAGTCTCCAGTGCTCTCATAGGGACTTTTAAATAGCAACAGCTGTCGCACATTGTTGTTGTTTTGCGGCGAATCTCACGTCAGATTATTTACTTCGTTTTAAATTTGGAATGTGGAAACTATGAATAACAAACCAATGTAAAGTTGCTGGAGAAAACAGCTCCTTGTTTGTTAAAACGATGACTTAGTGTGTAACAGGTAGAAGAGAACGTCCCGCACATGTTGTGTCTCTTTGTCGCCCCCTCTCGTTTATCTTAGTGCTGAAACATTTCCAAGTACTTTGAGGGAAATCCGGGCTTTATCTGGGCCCCCGGGCCCCTGGGGGTGCTGCCTCCCTGGGGGGAGTAACCATGACGATGTGAAGCTGCACCTTTACAATGCTGACGTCCTTGTCCCCATCTCAAAGTGGGGATGGGAATTCAACCTCTTTTGTTTGAGAGTGGTGTTTGCCTCAGATGGTTGCTCATTAACAGAGGTTTTATCTGCTATAACTAAATAAATGGTGTGTGTGTGTGTGGGGGGGGGGGGGGGGATGCTTGCTTGTGTATAAACGTGCACACAGCAATCGTGCTTGATAGTTCACTCAACCCCTGTGTTTGGTTTCAATACTAACAGCACAGCATTTAACAGGAACATAAATAACCTCATGACAGCACCATGGCCAGGTCACGAGTTCATCCTAGGACACACACCGCTCTCATCACTGCATCGGCCCACATCTGCCCACCTCTGCCCATATCTGCCCACATCGGCCCACATCGGCCCACCTCTGCCCACATCTGCCCACATCGGCCCACATCGGCCCACCTCTGCCTACATCGGCCCACATCGGCCCACCTCTGCCTACATCTGCCCACATCGGCCCACATTGGCCCACATCAGCCCACATCTGCCCACATCGGCCCACATCGGCCCACCTCTGCCCACATCGGCCCACCTCTGCCCACATCGGCCCACATCTGCCCACATTGGCCCACATCGGCCCACATCTGCCCACATCGGCCCACATCTGCCCACATCGGCCCACATCGGCCCACCTCTGCCCACATCTGCCCACATCTGCCCACATCGGCCCACCTCTGCCCACATCTGCCCACATCGGCCCACATCGGCCCACATCGGCCCACCGGCCCCATCGGCCCACATCTGCCCACATCTGGCCACCTTGGCCCACATCTGCCCACATCGGCCCACATTGGCCCACATCTGCCCACATCGCCCACATCTGCCCACATCAGCCCACATCAGCCCACATCGGCCCACCTCGGCCCACATTGGCCACATCTGCCCACATCAGCTCACCTCGGCCCACATTGGCCCACATCTGCCCACATCAGCTCACCTCGGCCCACATTGCCCACATCTGCCCACATCAGCCCACATCTGCCCACATCAGCTCACCTCGGCCCACATCCGCCACCACATGTGTAGAATCATCTTCAGGTCTGAGACCCTTCATAGATCCAATTTAGTTGAAAAATCTGTAAACTATAGTTTTGATTGCATCATCAGTGAAATTACACGCATACACGCACACACACACGCACACACGCACGCACTCAGCCTGGTTACACTGGGAGGTCAACCCTGCTGTGTAGTATTTATTCCACCAGATGGCGACATTTAAATGCAATTTTCTGGTCGAGTCAGACTCGAGGAAAACATTTAAAACATAAAACAATATCAAATACTTAAAAAAATAATATCAGCCATTAATATCAGCAGCGTTGGGTGAGTGTTCTATTAATTATTTTAATGTAATTTACATTTTCTAAAGCTAATATAGGTGTTTTTTAAAAAATCTTACTAACCTATATCATGTAACCAGATGTATCGACTCTCTCTGCTTGAATAATAATAATCATATTAATACAAAAGTAAAAGCGTTGTAAGAGACATCCACATCAGTGCTCGAAGGCTCCAGATGAGAGTCTGCAGGCAGGAACACATCAGCCCCATCCGTCAGACCCTCCATGGCATCCCTACGGGTCTTTGAAGGTTCTCACTTGGGTCCTGATGAGGAGAGATTGCAGTCGTCCATCCTGGAGGAGGTACAGGAGAGGAAAAGAGGGCAGGACCAGTGACGGACCTTTGAGGGACGCCGTGAGCAGCAGGAACCGTGTGAGACTCCAGGACTGGCCTGTCTGTCCTCCCAGAAGGAGTCAAGCCTCTGCTGCAGCAGCTTGAAGTGCAGATGGAACAAGACCAGACTTGAGGCAGGGGTGGTGTTTAGCACCTCTAGCTGCCTGGTCAGATTTTAATCAACGTAGCGGTGACAGAGCTCAGGCCAGAAGGGCTCATTTTTTTAATGAATCCCTCCATTTCACACTGTGAAACCTCAGAGCAGCAGTGCAGGTGGTGGATGACCTCAGGTTGGCTGGAGGGACGGCAGCAGGTTCTCGTCCTGTTCAACAGGAAGGTTGGAGGAGACGGTCTGCTGGAGGAGCTTTGGGCTGCTGAAGATGGAAGCACGACGACGAAGCAAATGAATGTGCACTTGTGTTTTTGTGTGTATGTTTCATGTCGCCCAGCAGGCCCCTCAATAATGAGGAGCTCCTCCAAATGAGGGAGTAATCGAGGGGAATAAGAGGGGCAGGGCTGGAATGTGTGTGTGTGTGTGTGTGTGTGTGTCATATTTGATCATCATCACAACCTCATCTGAACAACAGAAACGTTCAAATATTCTTTTTCTATTATTGCGATAATAATGATGGAGAATCAGATTTGGGTAAAAAGGCAAAACAATGATTTAAGTTTGAACATTTTATTCCAAATTCTTCAGAAAAAAGGGTAGAAACCTTCATCAGATGTGGATAAAAAGCACAAAAGCGTTTAAAGTGAAACAGAAATGGAAGCAGCTGAGTTGTGTTTAAGGGCGAGAGTCACAACGACAAAGATCCTTGATTCTCTGATGGAATTTTAACACCAAACGTAACAAATGAGCCCCAAAGAGGGGAGGTGGGAGGAGTCATCACCCCCCCCCCCCCACACACACACACACACACACACACACACACTCTCAGCAGCAGCAGATCAGGTGCACGCCGCTCCAGCAGATGTTCGGCCCGACGCTGAGGCAGAGGTGAGTCTCTCACTTTTTCCCGGTTTGTCACAGCGGTTTCAGCATGTAAGTGGTTGCCATGGTTACGGATGCACAGACGATGAGTGCTGATGTCTGGAAAACTTTAAGCTTCTCACAACATTTACAAAACGTTGTTGCGGTGAGATGAAAGTGCGGACTCCTGATGGAGCTGTGCTGAAGGTTCTGGACCGTCAGAGAGTTTGTTCAAATTTAACTTTAATGACTAAAATATGATAATGAGAAGAAGATGAGGAGGAAAACCCTGACGTGCGTCCATGAGAGCGGCCGAGCCTGACACTGGAAGAGCGGTAAGAGAGAGCGGGAAGGTTCTGCCCCTCAGGCTGGTTGGAGCCGTTCGGACCAGAGATCTAAAAAACTGAAATAAGTAACAAAATAAAAGCACGGAAACATCAGCCGGACTCACGTGAAGCAGCTGGAACTGAGTCCAGCTGCTGTTTGTGAGCACGGCGCTGGTGCGAACGGGTCGGTGCTTGTCAGGCTCAACCGGTGTGACCCTTGACCCCTGACGAGGGGCCTCAGAGCTGCCGCACCACCGACAGAACCAAAGGTCCGGCAGCTCACATGTGGGTTTCCTCCCGCTCAGCGCCGCCCCATGACGGACTCCTACCCATCCGCCGATCGGACCGCCACCGCCGGGACGTCGGCGGTCGCCAACGCCACAGGCCGCCAGCGTGACGCCGCGCTGGCGGTGGCGGAGGTGGTGCTGCTCGCAGTCATCTTGGTGATGGCGTTGCTCGGCAACGGGCTGGTGCTGGTTGTGCTGCTGAGACGGAAACGGCGCCACAATCCGCTCCACCAGTTCATGCTCAACCTGTGCGTGGCTGACCTGGTGGTGGCGCTGTTCCAGGTATCGCACGCACACACACACACACACGCACACACACACACACACACACACACACACACACCACACACACACACACACTCTTTCTCCTCTCCCCTCAGGTTCTGCCACAGCTGGTGTGGGACGCTAAGGGCCGCCTTCCGGGCCCCGACATTTTGTGCCGCCTGGTGAAATACCTGCAGGTGTTTGGCATGTTTGCTTCCTCCTACATGATTGTTGCCATGACGATGGATCGCCATTATGCCATCTGCTGCCCCCTGCAGGCCCACCGCAGCGGTGCAACCCACCGCAGCACCAGCTACAGCGCCCTGGCCTGGGGGCTGTCTCTGGTGCTCAGCTTACCACAGGTGGGGGGGGCAGACGTTATCGTCTGTTCTGATACTGGTGACGTGGTCCAAACAAGGGGGGCGGGGACGGGTCGTGTAATTGTTCCACAGTTCAGCGTCTGATTGTTTAACTCGAGTTCCTGTGAATGAAACGTTTCACTTTCTTCAGAGTTTTGCTGATTTTCCTGGTTTGACCAGAACTGTTTTAGAACTAACTGAAATTGATTTTCAGGCTTTTATCTTCTCACGTTCTGAAGTTGCTCCAGGCGTTTATGAGTGTTGGGGCAACTTTGCTGAGTCGTGGGGTCTCAAAGCCTACGTGACCTGGATGACCTTGGCAGTCTTCATCCTCCCCGTCCTCATCATCACTGTGTGCCAGGTTCATAGGACCGACACACACACACACTCACTCTAACTAGTGTTAGTTCAAGTAATGATAGTTAATGTAAGTTCAACTGGGAATTCAGCTTCTTTTTTTTAACTTGACACTAAAAATGATTTAAAATGAAAAACTAAGAATTCAAAGATTAAAGCTGAACTATTTTCCTTCCAGGTGAAAATCTTTGTGGAGATCCACAATAATCTGTACCTGAAGTCAAAGCGCCGCCTGTCTGCTGCACCCAGACCCACCGGCCGAGGAGGAGCAGGAGGAGCAGGAGGAGGAGGAGGAGCAGCAGGAGGAGGAGCAGGAGGAGGAGGAGCAGCAGGAGGAGGAGCAGGAGGAGCAGCAGCAGGAGGAGGAGAGCAGGAGGAGCAGCAGGAGGAGCAGCAGCAGCAGGAGGAGGAGGAGGAGGAAGCAGCAGGAGGAGGAGCAGGAGGAGGAGGAGCAGCAGGAGGAGGAGCAGGAGGAGCAGCAGCAGGAGGAGGAGGAGCAGGAGGAGCAGCAGCAGGAGGAGGAGGAGGAGCAGGAGGAGGAGCAGGAGGAGCAGCAGCAGGAGGAGGAGGAGAGCAGCAGGAGGAGGAGAGCAGGAGGAGGAGAGCAGCAGAGGAGGAGGAGGAGCAGCAGCAGAGGAGGAGGAGGAGGAGCAGGAGGAGCAGCAGCAGGAGGAGGAGGAGGAGCAGCAGAGGAGGAGGAGGAGGAGCAGGAGGAGGAGCAGGAGAGGAGGAGCAGCAGGAGGAGGAAGCAGCAGGAGGAGCAGGAGGAGGAAGAAGGTCCGTCCTCTCCCGACATGCTTCAGCCCTCGTGCTGAAGGATCCCAGCAGGAGTTTGGATCCCAGATCCACCCGTGAGTGTCTGGGAGCAGCTGCTTCCAGTCATGGGTGATGTTTTAACCTGGTTAGCAGTGTGACCTCTGACCTCTAGCTGGAGAACACCAGAGTACAATATTTTGCTAAGTTTAGTTAACCGACAAATTGTCGTGTATCAGAGCTCTGAGATTTAGTTTTAGTAAAATCTGCCTGCCTGTCTGTCTCCCTGTCTGCCTGCCTGTCGGTCTCCCTGTCTGCCTGCCTGTCGGTCTCCCTGTCTGCCTGACTGTCTCCTGTCTGTCTCCTGCCTGTCTGCCTGTCTGTCTGCCTGCCTGTCTGCCTGTCGTCTGCCTGCCTGTCTGCCTGCCTGCCTGCCTGCCTGCCTGTCTGTCTGCCTGTCTGCCTGCCTGCCTGTCTGTCTGCCTGTCTGCCTGTCTGTCTGCCTGCCTGCCTGCGTGTCTGTCTGTCTGTCTGTCTGCTGCCTGCCTATGTGTGTGTGTCTCTGCCTGTCTGTCTGTCTCCCTGTCTGCCTGCCTGTCGGTCTCCCTGTCTGCCTGCTGTCGGTCTCCCTGTCTGCCTGCCTGTCGGTCTCCCTGTCTGCCTGACTGTCTCCCTGTCTCCCTGTCTGTCTCCTGCCTGTCTGCCTGTCTGTCTGCCTGCCTGTCTGCCTGTCTCTGTCTGTCTGCCTGCCTGCTGCCTGCCTGCCTGTCTGTCTGCCTGTCTGCCTGCCTGTCTGCCTGCCTGTCTGTTGCCTGTCTGCCTGTCTGTCTGCTGCCTGCCTGCCTGTCTGCCTGCCTGTCTGTCTGCCTCACAAAGCCGCCGGTGGAGAGGTGACTGCAGCCCTGTCGAAGACCGTGAGGATGACGCTGGTCATCGTCCTGGTCTACTCCCTCTGCTGGGCCCCGTTCTTCAGTGTTCAGCTGTGGGCTGCGTGGGACCCTGATCCACCCCAGAACGGTGCGTGCACACACACACACATGCACACACAGACTGCATGCCTGTTATATTTGTGTGTGTGTGTGTGTGTGTGTGTGTGTGTGTGTGTGTGTGTGCAGGGGCAGTGTTCACCCTGCTCATGCTGCTGGCCAGTCTGAACTCCTGCACCAACCCCTGGATCTACTCCGCCTTCTCCAACAGCGTTTCCCCGGAGCTCCGCCTTCTGCTGCTCTGTCGCCGCCGCCCGCGGCGCCGAGGCTCCGTCCCCGCTGAGTTCAGCGCCACACACTCCTCCAGCTCCTGAGCTGCACCGCACTCAGCCGCACAGTAGAAACTGTGATGAGTTCCTTTTCATTGGAAGTTTATTCAGGTTCAAGATGATTATTTTTGCTGTATCATTGTGTGGAAGGAAAATCCCCAAACACGACATCATGAGAACAAAACCAACATGACATCACCAGCAGAAAACGTGGCGCCGCGCTGCCCCTGCTGCCCCCGGCTGGGGCGCCGCGCTGCCCCCGCTGCCCCCGGCTGGGGCGCCGCGCTGCCCCTGCTGCCCCCGGCTGGGGCGCCGCGCTGCCCCTGCTGCCCCTGCTGCCCCTGCTGCCCCCGGCTGGGGCGGCGTGGATCAACAGGGAGGCAGATATGAACATTAACTCAAGCTTCGATTTTCGCGTCGCCGTCATTTTGTCTGTGATCTCCATGAAATTTACAGCAAATTAACAGCTCATAACCATCATTTTGAATATATGTTTATTTATCTTTAATTTGTTCTTTAGTTGCAACTGAACACAAAAGGTCAGATAAAATGAAACTTTGCTGTCCATTAAGACGGAACGTTGTCCTGCAACACTTGTCCAACATCTGTTTTAATCATTTACAATATGATTTAAACAAATTTAAACAAAATTCACTTGGTCCAAGCAAAAGTCCAGGTATCGATAATGATGCTAAATCTTTTGAAAGGCTCAATAAAAACACATCCAACTACTTTTAAGGGATATATTTTTTACAAGTCAATCCAGAGCCAAGAGAAATTAGGTTAAACAGCAAATGTTGAAGTGACTTTAACAGGAGACGACTCCAAACGATGGTCGTTAGCATTAGCAGAAGCTACGTTCCTCATCGTTCTCGGGTGTTTTCAGTGCCAGAGGGAGGATGTGGAGGAGCTCAGCAGAGTTCCCGTAAACTGGAGTTAATACCTTGCAGCTCCTCCTTCATGTGCCTCAGGTGCTGGATGGTCTTCCAACACTGGTCACTGGACTCGATGATCTTGTTGGTCAACTCGACGTCTTCTTTGTCGGTCGAGATCTTCTGCAGTAGCTTCATGACCAGCTGGATCAGGACATTGATGAACTGGACAGCATCGTCGATGGCGCCTGAGGTATCGGCCATCTTTTGGAGGGAGTAGTGATCTTCTTCCTTCTGTCCGCCAGGTACCGCTGAGCCAAATCCATTTGCAGTTGTCGAGACATGGCCTTTATCTCCTTGAGTTCTTCATTCAGTGGCTTAACAGCCGTCATGAACTCCCTCCCCAGAGCTTCTAACTCTTTGGCGCCTCCCTTCTCCTTCAGGGTCGTCACCACCTCTGCAGCAACAGCCAGGGTGACTCCGGTTACAGCCGTGGCTGCACCCGCTATTATTAAACTGGCGCCTCCAGTAAACGGGGCTGCGAGCAGCCCGAGGACACCGCCCACCCCAGCAGTGACTGCTCCTCCCAGCCTCACCGCCTCGGCCTCCTGGACCGACTTCTGGACCGCAGCGGTGATGCGGTCGAAGGATTTTGCGATCTGTATCAACCTGGGCTCCTGCCTGTCGAAGTGTCTGATGAATGCAGCTCCACGAGCGTTGAAATCGTTCATTGACCGAACCACCGGGTCTGCCTCGGATCTCCATGGAAGCATGTTTCCCATCTTCACAACCTGTGAGCAGCTGGTCCGCACTGACAGAGAACCAGTCTGGCTCCGGAGCTTTAGTAGGCTGCCTGTCTGTGGACTCTGTCCCCCCCGCCTTTTCTTCGAGAATGTCTCACTTCTTTGAAATCACATGATCACCTGCTGGACCCGGTACGCAGGGCAGCGCCTCCCAGCGATGGACGCGCTGCCCTGCGTACCGGCTGCTTCTGCTCAGGAAGTCAACTTTAAACATCTGGCTGAGGCCTCCACGGCACCATGTGCTGCTCCTTAGTGCTTAGAAATAAAAATATACATTTAATCTTTTTTCCATATATGTGATCATTTTTAGGATCAGCAATGTGGTTTAAGCATGACGTGTAGTTTCACTGGACTCTATAACATCTGTAATTCTTTATGGCAACATCTTTATTCAAAGTCAACAGTCGCTTTTGTTACAAACACTCTTGAAGACATAAAACCGGATGTGCATAAAAACAGTGCATGTGAAAAGATTATATACAAGTTCTATATGTATTTACAGGCAAGAGACCAGCCTCTAATACTCTTATTACAACTAGAAAGGTTTAAACTGATGCACTGTACAGCTATAAATGAGCAGGAAACATTAGCAGGACTTCTATTTTTAATACAGCTAAAATATATGTTGTATAATTACAAAGTTCTCAATGCTTCAGTTTAAATGCATCTTACCAAATTACTAATTCTGCCTAAATTCAGGGACCATAGCTGAGATGTGCAACAGTAACAAAGCTTTGAAGAGACAAACTTGGTGCATTACAACATCCCAGGACTAAAGTGAGCGACCTTCTTAACCTCTCTGCTGGTTCACTAGCTCAGCACTATCATTACAACCACCATATAACCGCCCCCCACCTTTTCCACTCCAAACTTCCGGGTGGTGAGTTTTTTCTTCTTCTTCCAGCCAATCAGGAGCCTTCGTGCTGCGCCGCCCCGTGACGTCACACCCCTGGCCAATCAGTATTTTAGATGCTCAATTCAGACTCAACAGGAGTTCAGGAACGGTCTGTTGCGCTCCCGACTGTACAATTCGCTTATTCTTACGCTAAATTTTAACATTTCTTACGCTGGCCCCCTGTCTTTGACTGATTGATTAATTAGATAATTATCCCCGCAACGCTGTGATGTAGACAGTGGTGATTTTTCCAGTTCCTAAAGCCCATATGTACAAACTTTAAGCTAATCACACTTGGAATGTGTGAAATTTCCCATTTTGAACGGAATTCCCAAAGGCTGTCAGGTGATCAAGGCTACATGCAAATTAGTAGCCTCAGAGCATCAAAATATCAATTTAAAAGGAGCTTTGTCAGCATTTAAAGCCATCGTTCTCACATCAACTAAAAACCATCCAAGGATGCTGTTGTTTGGAGGTATCGTGTAACCAGAGGATGACTTTGGTCTAACTAACCTTTAGATAACCAGGCTAGTTATCTAAATGTGTGTGTGTAGGGATTCACCATGTCGAGGTAAGTTGTGTTGCAACGAAGAGCGAAAGTGGATTAAAGAAGAGTCAGTTTTCTATCAGGCACCTGTATAGAACACCTGGATAGAAGCTCCAGCCGAACATACTGTAAGATCCCACCACGAAAATGCTGCGTAATGTAAAGTAAAGGGAAATAAAGGTGGTGCTAAATGTGCCGAGAAGCCTGCCTGTCTGTCTGTCTGTCTCTCTCTGCCTGCCTGTCTGCCTGTCTGTCTCTCTGCCTTCTCTCTCTCTGCCTGTCTGCCTGCCTGCGTGTCTGTCTGTCTGCCTCCTGCCTGCCTGCCTGCCTGCCTGTCTGTCTGCCTGCCTGCCTGCCTGTCTGCCTGCCTGTCTCTGCCTGCCTGTCTGTCTGCCTCACAAAGCCGCCGGTGGAGAGGTGACTGCAGCCCTGTCGAAGACCGTGAGGATGACGCTGGTCATCGTCCTGGTCTACTCCCTCTGCTGGGCCCCGTTCTTCAGTGTTCAGCTGTGGGCTGCGTGGGACCCTGATCCACCCCAGAACGGTGCGTGCACACACTCACACATGCACACACAGACTGCATGCCTGTTATATTTGTGTGTGTGTGTGTGTGTGTGTGTGTGTGTGTGTGCAGGGGCAGTGTTCACCCTGCTCATGCTGCTGGCCAGTCTGAACTCCTGCACCAACCCCTGGATCTACTCCGCCTTCTCCAACAGCGTTTCCCCCCGAGCTCCGCCTTCCGCTGCTTGCTGATTGTATGGAGTCCTTTACTGTTTTTTGTGTTTGCTCGTACCGTTTTGGAATTTCACCTGCCATCATGGATTTCCGACTAGGGGAGGACCCTAGTCGGTACCGGGGATCCACCACCTTCATAAAATGCCGGAAACCTTGATCCTCTACCATTGAGATGGGTTGCAAGTCCTTCACAATCATTTTTGCTAGGCTCAATGTGATCTCACGTGCTCTTTGAGACTCATCTGAAAAGGATAAAGTTTTCACATCACACTAGAGAAGTTGAAATGTATTTGTTGCAAAAGATATTAAGGATTTTATTAGATATAAGGGTTTTGGGTAATTGTATCTCATATGTTCTTATCTTGTTTCCTATTCTGAGCCAGCAATTTCCAACTTCAGTAGGCTACTTAAATATTCAGTTAAATATGACTAAAAACCGATGCCTGTCGGCTAAGCAACAATTGGACAATACTGGACATAATTCCCTTCACCTGAAGGTCTGTTAAAATTAGATTGTGATCGGAATATTTATAGACTTTTGCACTACACTGTCAAAGGTAACGACCTGGATACACTTGGCTTTTTTGCAGACTCTCGTGCAGGGTCCTCTGCCGGACTGTGGGTGCGCAGCAGCCTGTCTTTTTTCAAGCTCACTGTGGCTCTCGGGATGCATCCACTTCAAATGTTTGAATAAATTGCTCGTGTTGCTACTGTGCAAAACATGTTCATCACAGACCTGGCACCTAGCAGTGTTTTTATCGATAGGTGAACAATAACACCACACCACGCTTCGTTTTTTGTCTGCCATCTGAGATTTTCCTCCGGCTCTGCCTTTTGTTGACTGTGTCGGCTCGGCGGGCTATGTTGCACGTTGATGCTCATTCGCTATCACGTGACGTGGGCCAGCGCAATACGCCGCCAGGTATAGTAGTGTCCCGGCACATATTAATTTAAGTAATTAATCTAAAACGGCGGAAAGTGGTCCCCCCCCATTTTTTTTAGTTAGTATCGATATTTATAAAAGAAAATCAATACCAAATGAGTAGCTTGTGAGTATCGATACCACGGGATCGATCCGCCCATCCTTAACTCAAGCTTTGATTTTAGCGTTGCCGTCATTTTGTCTGTGATCTCCATGAAATTTACAGCAAATTAACAGCTCATAACCATCATTTTGAATATATGTTTATTTATCTTTAATTTGTTTTTTAGTTATAACTGAACATAATAAGGTCAGATCAAAATCTCTCCTTCAACTCACACATTAAATTAGTCTCTAGAAGTGCCTTTTTTCACTTGAGGAACATCACAAAGATCAGGAAACTGCTGACGCGGCCTGATGCTGAAAAGTTAGTCCATGCATTTGTTACTTCCAGGCTGGACTACTGTGATTCCTTATTATCAGGGTGTCCAAACAACTCTTTAAGAAGCCTCTAGCTGATCCAAAATGCTGCAGCCAGAGTTCTGACAGGTATTGACCACAGAGATCACATTACTCCTGTAATGGCGTCGCTTCATTGGCTGCCCGTTAAATTTAGAATAATTTTTAAAACCCTTCTTTTGACCTACAAGGTCCTCAGAGGCCTAGCTCCATCCTACCTGGAGGAGCTAGTGATACCTTATCAGCCCAATAGACCGCTCCGCTCTCAGAATGCTGGTCTACTTGTGGTTCCCAGAGTTTCCAGGAGTAGAATGGGGGGCCGAGCATTTAGCTACCAGGCCCCCCTGCTATGGAACCAGCTCCCTGTCCAGGCCCCCCTGCTATGGAACCAGCTCCCTGTCCAGGTACCGGAGGCTGACTCCATCGCTACTTTTAAGATCAGACTCAAAACCTACCTCTTTGAAAAAGCTTATTGTTGTTAATTCAGTAGTCCCAGTTACTATCATAGACAGACAAATTATCATACCTAGGGGGTCGTCTAATCGTTAGGTCACATCTTAGTTATGCTGTTATAGGCCAAGACTGCCGGGGTCCAGAAACATGATCACCTGACAGGCCTCTGTCACTCCACTGGGTCATGGTCTCCTCTCTCCTCCCTCTCCTCTCCTCTCCTCTCCTCTCCTCTCCTCCTCCCCCTCCTCCTCTCCTCTCCTCTCCTCTCCTCTCCTCTCCTCTCCTCTCCTCTCCCCTCCTCTTCTCTCCTCTCTACCCTCCACCCCCCCATCAGCAGGAGGGTCCCCCTACATGAGCCTGGTCCTGCTCAAGGTTTCTTCCTGTTAAAGGGGAGTTTTTCCTTGCCACTGTTGCTTGTCTGGGGTCAGGCCCTGGGATTCTGGAAAGCGCCTTGAAACAATTTTGATTGTATAAGACGCTATATAAATAAAGATTGATTGATTGATTGATCAAATAAAATTTAAACAAATTTAAACAAAATTCGCTTGGTCCAAGTAAAAGTCCAGGTATCGATAATGACGCTAAATCTTTTAAAAGGCTCAATAAAAACACATCCAACTACTTTTAAGGGATATATTTTTTACAAGTCAATCCAGAGCCAAGAGAAATTAGGTCAAACAGCAAATGTTGAAGTGACTTTAACAGGAGACGACTCCAAACGATGGTCGTTAGCATTAGCAGAAGCTACGTTCCTCATCGTTCTCGGGTGTTTTCAGTGCCAGAGGGAGGATGTGGAGGAGCTCAGCAGAGTTCCCCTAAACTGGAGTTAATACCTTGCAGCTCCTCCTTCATGTGCCTCAGGTGCTGGATGGTCTTCCAACACTGGTCACCGGACTCGATGATCTTGTTGGTCAACTCGACGTCTTCTTTGTCGGTTGAGATCTTCTGCAGTAGCTTCATGACCAGCTGGATCAGGACGTTGATGAATTTGACAGCATCGTCGACGTCGCCTGAGGTATCGACCATCTTTTGGAGGGAGTTAGTGATCCTATTGCTTCTGTCCACCAGTTGTCGAGACATGGCCTTTATCTCCTTGAGTTCTTCATTCAGTAGCCCAACAACTGTCATGAACTCCTTCCCCAGAGCTTCTAACTCAGGGGTGGGCAAACATTTTGATTCGTGGGCCACAATGGGTTCTAACATTTGACAAAGGGGCCGGACCAGGAGCAGATGGATGGATGGAGCGCTTTGGTAACCTCACCTCATTGGAGAAAAAATTCACATCTTGGGATATGGAGAAAACATGTGCTTTAATTTCAAATGAAAATGAAGAGAAGCATTACAACAAAATATCTGACTTTGGAATGAGTCTTAAAACACTTAAAATCAAATGAATAAAATGTGCCTTTTTAAAAAAAAATTAATAACCATTTATATTTTAAAGCACTGAAAGTTCTGTTATCCTTCAGGATATCACCATCACTCTCCTCCTGACTGTCTTTTTTCTAGTGGGAAAACACCAGAATTGCAGTGAAAATTTAACATTAACAAGGTTTATTCATTTAATTTTTCAAGTTTGGCGGGCCGGATTAAAACGTTTAACGGGCCGCATGTGGCCCCCGGGCCTTAGTTTGCCCATGCCTGTTCTAACTCTTTGGCGCCTCCCTTCTCCTTCTGGCTCTTCATCACCTTTGCAGTAACAGCCAGGGTGACTCCGGCTACAACCGTGGCTGCACCCGCTACTACTAAACTGGTGCCTCCAGTAAACGGGGCTGCGAGCGGCCCGACCAGCCCGAGGACACCGCCCACCCCAGCAGTGACTGCTCCCCCCAGCCTCACCGCCCGCCTCGGCCTCCTGGACAAACGTCTTGACCTCAGCGGTGATGCGGTCGAAGGTTTTTGCGATCTCTATCAACTTGGGCTCCTGACAGTCGAAGTGTCTGATGAATGCAGCTCTACGACCGTTGATATCGTTCATTGACTGAACCACCAAGTCTGTCTCGGATCTCCGCGGAAGCATGTTTCAACCTGTGAGCAGCTGGTCCGCACTGACACAGAACCAGTCTGGCTCTGGAGCTTTAGTAGGCGGCCTGTCTGTTGACTCTGTCCCCCCCGCCTTTTCTTTTAGAACGTCTCACTTCTTTGAAATCACATGATCACCTGCTGGACCCGGTACGAACCGGCTGCTTCTGCTCAGGAAGTCAACTTTAAACATCTGGCTGAGGCCTCCAGGGCACCATGTGCTGCTTAGAAATAAAAATATACATTTAATCTTTTTTCCATATATGTGATCATTTTTAGGATCAGCAATGTGGTTTAAGCATGACGTGTAGTTTTACTGGACTCTATAACATCTTTATTCAAAGTCAACAATCACTTTTGTTACAAAGACTCTTGAAGACGTAAAACCGGATTTTCATAATGTGCATAAAAACAGTGCATGTGAAAAGATTATATACAAGTTCTATATGTATTTACAGGCAAGAGACCAGCCTCTAATACTCTTATTACAACTAGAAAGGTTTAAACTGATGCACTGTACAGCTATAAATGAACAGGAAACATTAGCAGGACTTCTATTTTTAATACAGCTAAAATATATGTTGTATATTTACAAAGTTCTCAATGCTTCAGTTTAAATGCATCTTACCAAATTACTAATTCCGCCTAAATTCAGGGACCATAGCTGAGATGTGCAACAGTAACAAAGCTTTGAAGAGACAAACTTGGTGCATTAATTTCAATTTCAATCTTTATTTATATGGCACTTTTCATACGCTAGGTAGCACAAAGTGCCTCACAAAGGATAAAAACAGCAAAGAGAACAAGAGAATCAAGAAAAGGACACACACACACACACACATGCATACAACACACTTACACGCACACCCACACACACAAACAAGCTGAGACATGGCTGGGCACCGAGACCTGAGGCGAAGGAGACGCCACCTTTGGAGGCCCACCAGGCCGAGGGAGGTCACGGTCCGTGGCCACAGGTGGTACCACCAGAAAGACCAGCCCGACCCGGACAGACCGGAGGCTCCACACCAGGCACAGAGCCCCCTAACCACCCAGGCCAGAGCTGTCCACGGGACAGCACCCCTAGTGGTAGACTGGAAACATCTCCCAGCCTGGCAGGCCCCCATGAGGAAACACCATGAGGAAACACCATGAGGAGACACCATGAGGAAACACCATGAGGAGACACCATGAGGAAACACCATGAGGAGACACCATGAGGAAACACTGGAGCTAAAAACGGAAGGACTGAAACAGTAAATGGGATAAAAGGTATAAAAGCTAAAAGCTGAGAAACTAAGAACTGAAGGAGTAAAACAGTTAAAGTATCAAGTAAAATAAGGATAAGACATAAAAAAGCATGAGGACATAAAAGAAATTAAAAATAATCAGAAAATCAGTTAAAGGCCTGATTAAAAAGGTGTGTCTTGAGCCTCTTTTTAAAAACCTCAGCAGCCTCTGCGGCCCTGAGGTTCTCCGGCTGTTCCACAGTCGGGGACCAGAATAACTGAAGGCCGCTTCCCCGTGCGTTTTAGAGCTTACATGTGGGATGGTTAAAAGGCCGGTGCCGGAGGACCTCAGAGTCCGCGAGGGTTGATAGAGTAAAAGCAGGTCGGATAAATAAGTCGGGCCAAGACCATTAAGACATTTAAAAACTAATAAAAGAACCTTAAAATCGACCCTGAAACGCACGGGGAGCCAATGCAGCGATTCTAAAACCGTGTGATGTGCTCCCGCCCTCTGGTCCTCGTCAGCACCCGTGCAGCTGAGTTTTGTAATAATTGTAGGTTAGAGATGCTCTTTTTGGGAAGACCAGAGAGCAGGGCATTACAATAATCTAGACCACAAGAGATAAAAGCGTGCATCAGCACCTCCGTGCTGGCCTGAGAGAGAAACGGGCGGACTCTGGCTATATTCTTCAGGTGGTAAAAACCTACCTGGGACATTACAACATCCCAGGACTAAAGTGAGCGACCTTCTTAACCTCTCTGCTGGTTCACTAGCTCAGCACTATCATTACAACCACATATACCAACCACCATCCCCCCCCACCTTTTCCACTCCAAACTTCCGGGTGGTGAGTTTTTTCTTCTTCTTCCAGCCAATCAGGAGCCTTCGTGCTGCGCCGCCCCGTGACGTCACACCCCTGGCCAATCAGTATTTTAGATGCTCAATTCAGACTCAACAGGAGTTCAGGAACGGTCTGTTGCGCTCCCCGACTGTACAATTCGCTTATTCTTACGCTAAAATTTAACATTTCTTACGCTGGCCCCGTGTCTTTGACCGATTGATTAATTAGATAATTATCCCTGCAACGCTGTGATGTAGACAGTGGTGATTTTTCCAGTTCCTAAAGCCCATATGTACAAACTTTAAGCTAATCACACTTGGAATGTGTGAAATTTCCCATTTTGAATGGAATTCCCAAAGGCTGTCAGGTGATCAAGGCTACATGCAAATTAGTAGCCTCAGAGCATCAAAATATCAATTTAAAAGGAGCTTTGTCAGCATTTAAAGCCATCGTTCTCACATCAACTAAAAACCATCCAAGGATGCTGTTGTTTGGAGGTATCGTGTAACCAGAGGATGACTTTGGTCTAACTAACCTTTAGATAACCAGGCTAGTTATCTAAATGTGTGTGTGTAGGGATTCACCATGTCGAGGTAAGTTGTGTTGCAACGAAGAGCGAAAGTGGATTAAAGAAGAGTCAGTTTTCTATCAGGCACCTGGATAGAAGCTCCAGCCGAACATACTGTAAGATCCCACCACGAAAATGCTGCGTAATGTAAAGTAAAGGGAAATAAAGGTGGTGCTAAATGTGCCGAGAAGCCTGTCTGTCTGTCTGTCTGCCTGCCTGCCTGCCTGCGTGTCTGTCTGTCTGTCTGTCTGTCTCCCTGCCTGCCTGTCTGTCTCTCTGTCTGCCTGCCTGCCTGCCTGTCTGTCTGCCTGCCTGCCTGCCTGTCTGCCTGTCTGCCTGCCTGTCTGTCTGCCTCACAAAGCCGCCGGTGGAGAGGTGACTGCAGCCCTGTCGAAGACCGTGAGGATGACGCTGGTCATCGTCCTGGTCTACTCCCTCTGCTGGGCCCCATTCTTCAGTGTTCAGCTGTGGGCTGCGTGGGACCCTGATCCACCCCAGAACGGTGCGTGCACACACACTCACACATGCACACACAGACTGCATGCGTGTTATATTTGTGTGTGTGTGTGTGTGTGCAGGGGCAGTGTTCACCCTGCTCATGCTGCTGGCCAGTCTGAACTCCTGCACCAACCCCTGGATCTACTCCGCCTTCTCCAACCAACGTTTTCCCCGGAGCTCCGCCTTCTGCTGCTCTGTCGCCGCCGCCGCCCGCGGCGCCGAGGCTCCGTCCCCGCTGAGTTCAGCGCCACACACTCCTCCAGCTCCTGAGCTGCACCGCACTCAGCCGCACAGTAGAAACTGTGATGAGTTCCTTTTCATTGGAAGTTTATTCAGGTTCAAGATGATTATTTTTGCTGTATCATTGTGTGGAAGGAAAATCCCCAAACACGACATCATGAGAACAAAACCAACATGACATCACCAGCAGAAAACGTGGCGCCGCGCTGCCCCCTGCTGCCCCCGCTGCCCCCGCTGGGGCGCCGTGCTGCCCCTGCTGCCCCCGGCTGGGGCGGCGTGGATCAACAGGAGGCAGATATGAACATTAACTCAAGCTTCGATTTTCGCGTCGCCGTCATTTTGTCTGTGATCTCCATGAAATTTACAGCAAATTAACAGCTCATAACCATCATTTTGAATATATGTTTATTTATCTTTAATTTGTTCTTTAGTTGCAAATGAACATAATAAGGTCAGATAAAATAAAACTTTGCTGTCCATTAAGACGGAACGTTGTCCTGCAACACTTGTCCAACATCTGTTTTAATCATTTACAATATGATTTAAACAAATTAAAAAAAATCACTTGGTCCAAGCAAAAGTCCAGGTATCGATAATGATGCTAAATCTTTTAAAAGGCTCAATAAAAACACATCCAACTACTTTTATGGGATATATTTTTTACAAGTCAATCCAGAGCCAAGAGAAATTAGGTTAAACAGCAAATGTTGAAGTGACTTTAACAGGAGACGACTCCAAACGATGGTCGTTAGCATTAGCAGAAGCTACGTTCCTCATCGTTCTCGGGTGTTTTCAGTGCCAGAGGGAGGATGTGGAGGAGCTCAGCAGAGTTCCCGTAAACTGGTGGTGAAACCTTGCAGCTCCTCCTTCATGTGCCTCAGGTGCCGGATGGTCTTCCAACACTGGTCACTGGACTCGATGATCTTGATGGTCAACTCGACGTCTTCTTTGTCGGTCGAGATCTTCTGCAGTAGCTTCATGACCAGCTGGATCAGGACATTGATGAACTGGACAGCATCGTCGATGGCGCCTGAGGTATCGGCCATCTTTTGGAGGGACTTAGTGATCTTCTTCCTTCTGTCCGCCAGGCACCGCTCAGCCAGTTGTCGAAATATGGCCTTCATCTCCTTGAGTTCTTCATTCAGTGGCCCAACAGCCGTCATGAACTCCCTCCCCAGAGCTTCTAACTCTTTGGCGCCTCCCTTCTCCTTCAGGGTCGTCACCACCTCTGCAGTAACAACCATGGTGCCTCCGGCTACAGCCGTGACTGCACCCGCTATTAGTAAACTGGCGCCTCCAGTAAACGGGGCTGCGAGCAGCCCGAGGACACCGCCCACCCCAGCACCGATTGCTCCTCCTTTCAGCAAATCCTTCTTGTCCTGGACCGACTTCTTGACCTCAGCGGTGATGCGGTCGAAGTTTTATGCGCGATCTGTATCAGCCTGGGCTCCTGCCTGTCGAAGTATCTGATGAATGCAGCTCTACGACCGTTGATATCGTTCCATAAGTGAACCACCGGGTCTGCCTCGGATCTCCGCGGAAGCATGTTTCCCATCTTCACAACCTGTGAGCAGCTGGTCCGCACTGACACAGAACCAGTCTGGCTCCGGAGCTTTAGTAGGCGGCCTGTCTGTAGACTCTGCCCCCCCCCCCCCCCCCCCCCCCCCCCCGCCTTTTCTTTTAGAACGTCTCACTTCTTTGAAATCACATGATCATCTGCTGGACCCGGTACGATGGAGGCGCTGCCCTGCGTACCGGCTGCTTCTGCTCAGGAAGTCAACTTTAAACATCTGGCACCATGTGCTGCTCCTTAGTGCTTAGAAATAAAAACATACATTTAATCTTTTTTCCATATATGTGATCATTTTTAGGATCAGCAATGTGGTTTAAGCATGACGTGTAGTTTTACTGGACTCTATAACATCTGTAATTCTTTATGGCAACATCTTTATTCAAAGTCAACAATCACTTTTGTTACAAAGACTCTTGAAGACGTAAAACCGGATTTTCATAATGTGCATAAAAACAGTGCATGTGAAAAGATTATATACAAGTTCTATATGTATTTACAGGCAAGAGACCAGCCTCTAATACTCTTATTACAACTAGAAAGGTTTAAACTGATGCACTGTACAGCTATAAATGAGCAGGAAACATTAGCAGGACTTCTATTTTTAATACAGCTAAAATATATGTTGTATATTTACCCCTTCTGTTGTCCTCATGTTCTGTATACACCCGTTGTCCTCGGGGTCAAAATTACCTGTCTTCACTAAACCCTCAATATAAGCAGCTTAATTGAATTTTAAACACCAAATTTCATCTTGCTTGAAGAAACAACTTGTCATTCACCACAAGATGTGTTAATACCTGAGTTTTCCCTCTTCACTTGTATTTCTATAGCTTAAGAAAGGAAAAAATGTGCAAAATTGCATTTTTAATTTATTGCATTTTTAATCATCCCAATGATTCAGTTTCTGTCTTTTTTTCTCCAGTGAACAATTTAAGACAATGTACAATACAAAAATATGAAAAATAACATAACCCATTCAATCATACCCAACTATAGACAAGCTGCGGAGCATCATGGACAATGTCCGCCACCCTCTGCACACTGTCCTCCACAGCCAGAGAAGCCTGACCAGCCAGAGGCTGCGCCTCCCCAAGTTCAGGACCAACAGACTGGGGAACTCATTCATCCCCCGAGCCATCAGACTGTTCAACTCCTCACTGGGGGGGAGGAGGGCCAACAGAAGGACTGGAACAACACTGCAATAACATAATACTGGGACATCCATTCATTCAGTTCATTCATTCATTCAGTTCATTTATTTACATTTCTATAGTTTTATATTATATTCTATTTTTAATTTATTCTATTTTATTTCTTATTTTATTCTATTTTTATTTTTATTATTTTTAATTTTTTAAACAGTGCTGTACGTTTCTTTGGGGAGATGCTAATTTCCCTAATGGACACCCCCCTAAAGGGATCAATAAAGTACCCTGATTCTGATTCTGATTCATTAGCACATGTAGGGCAGTATGCAAGTGCACAGCTTTTGCAGATATCGCAGAAGTCCCAACCTGTGGGTGACCGGGGGGGGGGGGTACCCCCAGCCCAGTCTCCTCTGCTGCTACTACCCCCCCCCCCCCACTGTCTGTGCCCCCAATAGACTGTTCCTCCTGTCCCCCCTCCCCTGCTCTCATGAACTTCAGCCCACACATTCCCGACACTTCACACCCTGGCCCATGCCCACCCCCCCACCAACACCTCCCTGCTCCATCCTGCTACTGATTGATCTGAGACACATCTAAAACACTGTAACATTATGTGGTGTGTAAATAACTCTGTGACCTTGATTTCAACTCTATCTATTCTATAAATGCATCTTACCAAATTACTAATTCCGCCTAAATTCAGGGACCATAGCTGAGATGTGCAACAGTAACAAAGCTTTGAAGAGACAAACTTGGTGCATTAATTTCAATTTCAATCTTTATTTATATGGCACTTTTCATACGCTAGGTAGCACAAAGTGCCTCACAAAGGATAAAAACAGCAAAGAGAACAAGAGAATCAAGAAAAGGACACACACACACACATGCATACAACACACTTACACGCACACCCACACACACAAACAAGCTGAGACATGGCTGGGCACCGAGACCTGAGGCGAAGGAGACGCCACCTTTGGAGGCCCACCAGGCCGAGGGAGGTCACGGTCCGTGACCACAGGTGGTACCGCCACAAAGACCAGCCCGACCCGGACAGACCGGAGGCTCCACACCAAGGCACAGAGCCCCCTAACCACCCAGGCCAGAGCTGTCCACGGACAGCACCCCTAGTGGTAGACCGGAAACATCTCCCAGCCTGGCAGGCCCCCATGAGGAAACACCATGAGGAGGACACCATGAGGAAACACTGGAGCTAAAAACCGAAGGACTGAAACAGTAAATGGGATAAAAGGTATAAAAGCTAAAAGCTGAGGAACTAAGAACTGAAGGAGTAAAACAGTTAAAGTATCAGTAAAATAAGGATAAGACATAAAAAAGCATGAGGACATAAAAGAAATTAAAAATAATCAAAAATCAGTTAAAGGCCTGATTAAAAAGGTGTGTCTTGAGCCTCTTTTTAAAAACCTCAACAGTCTCTGGGGCCCTGAGGTTCTCCGGCTGTTCCACAGTCGGGGACCAGAATAACTGAAGGCCGCTTCCCCGTCGTTTTAGAGCTTACATGTGGGATGGTTAAAAGGCCGGTGCCAGAGGACCTCAGAGTCCGCGAGGGTTGATAGAGTAAAAGCAGGTCAGATAAATAAGTCGGGCCAAGACCATTAAGACATTTAAAAACGAATAAAAACCTTAAAATCGACCCTGAAACGCACGGGGAGCCAATGCAGCGATTCTAAAACCGGTGTGATGTGCTCCCGCCCTCTGGTCCTCGTCAGCACTCGTGCAGCTGAGTTTTGTAATAATTGTAGGTTAGAGATGCTCTTTTTGGGAAGACAGAGAGCAGGGCTTACAATAATCTAGACCACAAGAGATAAAAGCCTGCATCAGCACCTCCGTGCTGGCCTGTCTGGGCTGTTTCATCCTGATCCTGATCAGGATCTCTCGGCTGAGGTGATCCAAATATTCCGGCTCATTAAAACGAGCTGGAATTCCCAGCGCACGGCGCATGCGCAGACGATTCACTTCCTGACAGCCGCGGTGTAAACAGTCGTGTCCCATCTGGACTCCCGTGCTGGTCCATTTCCACACTTTTTTCGTGCTTCTTTTTCAGAACTTTTGTGCGCGTGTATTCTGTGCTTTATTTCACGCCCACATGCGCGCTCCCGTGTACGTGACGCTGTTTCTGTGGGTGCTGAACGACGCGGCGGCGCATCAGTTCACGGAGGAGGAGATGGCTTCCACCAGGTAGCTTCTGTCCCCATCCAACTCACTAACTAAACTAACTAAAGCCAACGGAACCACGTATAACATGCTGGATCATCGAGTGAGGTCCTATTTGTCCCAGCGGCATCTTTTCTGCGCTAATCCTCCACATGAATCATTAATATGCGCGAGTCGTTGCATCTGTAAATGAATTTAACCTCGCTGCGGGGTCAAAGGTCACATGATCGCTTCCTTGAGGATTGTCTTCCATTAAGTCCCGTAGATTGTAGTTTGATTGCAGTGTCGTTACTATTGATAATGCTAAAATATCCGGCATCCTCTTTCAGGCAGCGCATCAGATCCATGTTCTACCATGCCTACAACAGTTACCTTGACAACGCCTTCCCATATGATGAGCTGCGTCCACTCACCTGTGATGGACAGGACACCTGGGGCAGGTGAGCTGTGGTCTGGGACGGTGACGCTGTCCATGTCGAGTGGACAAACCTGCGTTATATAACATATATTCAGGGTCCTTTTATTGTTTCATCACTTTCCAATTGGATTTTCCTCCATTTTAACCGACTTTGGCGTTTCCGTCTTTCCTCAACAGTTTCTCGCTGACTCTGATCGACGCGCTCGACACGCTGCTGGTAAGAGGAGAAATCAGCGTTATTGGGGATTCCAAAAGAATCCTCAGAGCTCATAACATGCTCTAATTTCTATGCGACCTTTCCAAAACACGACCTTGAAGGTTTTGGGAAATCAAACAGAGTTCCAGCGCGTGGCGTCGCTCCTCCAGGACACCATCGACTTCGACACCGACGTCAACGCCTCCGTGTTTGAGACGAACATCAGAGGTACGAAGAAGCAGAGCGTTGCAGAGTGTCTTCTCCTCTATTTACCTGTAATCTGATTACATCATGGAATCAGATTCTTTATGTTTTTAGAGCTAAAGACGAAAGTGATGAAAGAGCTGAAGAAGAAATAATCATAATACTGTGTGTGCGTGTGTGTGTGTGTGCGTGTGTGTGTGTGCGCGCGTGTGTGTGTGTGTGTGGTGTGTGTGTGTGTGTGTGTGTGAGTGTGTGTGTGTGAGTGTGTGTGTGTGTGCGAGTGTGTGTGTGTGTGTGTTGTGTGTGTGTGTGTTGTGTGTGTGTGTGTGTGTGTTGTGTGTGTGTGTGTGTGTGTGTGTGTGGTGTGTGTGTGTGGTGTGTGTGTGTGTGTGTGTGTGTGCGTGCGCGTGCGTGTGTGTGTGTGTGCGTGCGTGCGTGTGTGTGTGCGTGCACGTGCGTGTGTGTGCAGTGGTGGGGGGGCTGCTCTCTGCTCACCTCTTGTCTGGTCGGGCTGGGATGGAGCTGGAACCTGGTTGGCCTTGTTCAGGACCGCTGCTCCGGATGGCTGAGGATGCTGCCAGGAAACTGCTTCCTGGTAAAGACTCATCTGATTTTAAGTGTGTGTGTGTGTGTGTGTGTGTGTGACTCTGTGTGTGTGTGTGTGTGTGTGTGTGTGTGTGTGTGTGTGTCTGTGTGTGTGTGTGTGTGGCTCCTCCTTGTTGTCAGGGTGTTTGGTTGTGACTCTTTTCCTCCTCAGCGTTCCAGACCGCCACCGGGATGCCGTACGGCACAGTCAACCTCCTGAAGGGGGTCAGTCCCACAGAAACGTCGGTCACCTGTACCGCCGGCGTGGGAACGTTTATTCTGGAGTTCGCCACGCTCAGTCGACTAACGGGAGACGCAACGTTCGAGAACGTGGCCCGGCGAGCCCTGAGAGCCTTGTGGAAGACCAAGTCTGACATCGGGCTGGTACCTGTCCGCCCCCCCGCCCGTCCTCTCCAGACCGAACCCCCCTAAATGTTCTGACGCCTCTCTTGCTGCCCGTCCAGGTGGGAAACCACATCGATGTCCAGTCTCAGAAGTGGGTGGCTCAGGACGCCGGCATCGGGGCCGGCGTGGACTCCTACTTCGAGTATCTGGTGAAAGGAGCCATCATGCTGCAGGACGAGGAGCTGCTGCACATGTTCCTGGGTAACGCTCGCTCTCTGAGCAGCTCACGCCCAAGCTTCCGCTTCACTCTGCCCATTCCTGTGTCCTCAGAGTACGACCGGGCCATCCAGAACTACACTCGCTTCGACGACTGGTACCTGTGGGTCCAGATGCACAAAGGAACCGTGTCCATGCCCGTGTTCCAGTCTCTGGAGGCCTTCTGGCCCGGCCTGCAGGTACACGCTAAACCTGTCAGTCGCTCTCCTGGACACCTGAACGGCGTTTATTTATTATCTATTATTTAAGAGTAAAATGATTATTTTCATTTATTCACGAGACTATAAATGTTCTGGAAGAAGAAACAAGACCTACCTGAATTTACCTGAAATTTAGAAGAATATTTGCTATGCTAACGTTCAGCGGTCGCCTAAAGGAGTGAACGTGTGTTTGTGTTGTGTTCTAGTCGCTCCTGGGAAACCTGGACAGCGCCGTGAGAACCTTCCAGAATTATTACTCAGTTTGGAGGCAGTTTGGGGGCCTGCCTGAGTTCTACAGCATCCCTCAGGGTTCCACTGTGGACAAGAGGGAGGGGTACCCACTGAGACCAGGTCTGACCCCTCAGACTCACAGGCACCCCCAAGTCTGATGTCCGAGACTCCCTTAACACTCGCTCTGTGTGTGTGTGTGTGTGTGTGTGTGTGTGTGTGTGTGGTGTGTGTGTGTGTGTGTGTGTGTGTGCGCTCCAGAGCTCATTGAGAGTGCCATGTACCTGTTCAGAGCCACAGGTGACCACACCTACCTCCAGCTGGGCCTGGACGCGCTAGAGTCCATTGAGCGAATCGCCCGGACGCCCTGCGGCTACGCTACGGTAACGCTTCCGCTTGTTTGATTGAACTATAATAAGCAAATAAAATATCTGATCTGGCAGCTCTGAGTTGTTCTGCTTTGATGTTTCTTTGTCCTGATTGGCCAAAGATCAAAGACGTGCGCGACCACCAGCTGGATAACCGGATGGAGTCCTTCTTCCTGGCAGAAACCGTCAAGTACCTCTACCTGCTCTTTGACCCGGACCACTTCCTGCACGGTGGCCGAGCGTCCGGGGACTCGTCGTGGGAGGCGGGCGGAGAGGGCGGCCAGTGTGTTTTAGGGGCGGGGGGGTTTGTTTTTAACACGGAGGCCCACCCTCTGGACCCAGCAGCGCTCTACTGCTGCAGCCAGCACTCCCGGGACCACCAGGAGCTGCGGGACCTCCTGTTCAGCCTGTCACAGACCTCAGGGGAGTCTGATAACTGGGGGACCACGGCAGACGCCCCCCCGGCCCCCCCGGCCAATCAGAGAGCATCGCATTAAGAGCAGGTGAGAAACGGAAGACTCCTCCCCCACTTTCCTGCCCCGTTCAACCGTTCCGGGCACGACTGTCCCTCCTGGGACAAGTTTTCACAGACCGCAGCTGACGCGTCCCTCGATCGACTCTGCTGTCACATGACACGTTGGCATGTTGTTGGCGTGTTGTTGGCGTGTCTCAGGAAGCATCGGTGCCACTTTTGATCTCACAGTTCTGGAATTTCTGACTTTGATACCTTGAAAAACATATTTCCGTTAATCCCGAAGGCCTGAAAACATATTTGTTGGTTGGAATATTGGTGATCAGTTACTTGATTGTTTTTTCTAGATGAAATTTGATTTATTGATTAATAGTGGACACGTTTTTCAGCCAGAATATTGGAAAAGTTCTAACTGCTTCTAAAGCTATGAAGAAAATAATGACTCTTTGCCCTAAAAACAACAATACTGTGAAAATGTTTATTTATTAAAACTTCTTATTTTTATTCCTTGTCCATCCTGTGAAGATGCAGTTTGTTGTAGCTCAGATACACAGTAAACGACGGGTTCTCAAAGTCAAATTATTTAAAATATATTAAAGTAAATATTTCTGTGAATTCGTTTTCTTGATGGTTCAGGATTTAAAAATAAGACAGACTTGAGAAATGGTCATAGTTTTTTACCTGAAATTAAAATGTATTTTTCTAATACAAACAGCTTTAAATATTTTGGAGGGTTTCAGAAAATGAAAAAGGGAACTTCTCCCTTTTCAAACATTATCACAAAGACGTTTTATTTATAATGTACATTTTTATTTAACATTAAAACTGGATATTTGATGGTAATTTGAGTTAGTCACATGACACAGAAGTTGTCTCTTGTTTGTATTGCAGTCAGTATTCACTTTATTCTGGTATTTTTGCCTCATAAATCTTAATCTCTGGGTTTAAGACTTTCAGACACAGAGAAGCCGTTTCCGTCGGCCCGCGGGGATTTCCGGTTATTGTTTCTAGTCGGACGCATTTGGGGAACGGACCGATTTCAGTAAACAAAATAAATCGTTACGAGTTCTCTTCGCTCCTGGTCTAAATCATTTTATATATTGTGATTTACTGTTTGACACTCTAATTTAACTTTGCGTAACTTTAATTAGTATTTTTAATCGAGTTTCCATTTTCATCGAATCAATCAATCTTTATTTATGTTACAATCAGAATTGTCTCTAGGCGCTTTCCAGAATCCCAGGGCCTGACCCCCAACAAGCAACAGTGGCAGGAAAAACTCCCCTTTAACAGGAGGAAACCTGGAGCAGGACCAGGCTCATGTGGGGGGACCCTCCTGTGGTTGAGTTACGCCGCTAGTTTGGCTCTGGGTGCCGTAATGCTCCAGGCTGTCCGCCAGGTGGCGTCGTTCCCACGTTACAGGCTGTTCAGTTGGCTTATGTGTTGTTACTCAGTAAACTCGTTATTATAGAGGTTTTATTTGGTTTTACACATAAAATCATGTTCATCAGATATATTGTATACTATGAGGGCAGACTACCACTGGTGTAAACACAGTCTGTCTGTTTCTGCATCCTTATTCTGGAATAAACACCACTGGAAAGGAAAATACACACATCTGAGTGTGGCAGGCGCTATAACACACGTTATAACAACATGCTGACAAAGTTCACCAGGTGCTGCTGATCACCATTAAAATGTCCTCTTTTTTACTCGGCAAACTGAAATTTCTTGGAGGAATCGTGAACAAAAGCAAAGACGTGACTCCCGATGCGTTCAAAGCCCTTCGGCGGACGTTCCAGTTGTGCGACGCTCCAGATGTTTGGACGGGGACAGGAGGTCAGAGGAGGAGGTGGGACCCCACCATTCCAGTTCTGTCTTCTCAATCACCGGGTCAAGATCGTTCAAGGCGGAATAAGCGTTGAGACTCTTGGTGCTCTGGACCCCCCACACGTGTCAGAACCATCACGGCCTCGCGTGGTTCCGTCCCTGAGCTCCGTTTTAATGTGTCTCAGCTGTTTTCCTGTGTGACCCGGGTCCATCAGAAGTTTGGATCAGACTTTATCTGAGCTTTTGTTTCCGACATCTATCGAGTCCTGAACATGCTTCAGAGTTTCTGCTTCACTCTGAACTGGGAATTTGAGGATTCTCTTATTTTTGTGATTAAAGATTAAAGATCCAGACAGACTTGAGATCAGCAGGAAATGAAAAAATGTTCTGCTGCAACATCTGCGCCTAATCCGACGTCTTCTCACTCGCTCCAGAGGAAACCGGGACGGTTCCACTTCCTGGACACACCAGTGGAACCAGCCAGAGCTCCCAGTGAAGATGTGACATCATCACTGAGGATCTCTGTCAACGACATCACTGATGGCATCATCACGAGGCATGTGATGTAATAGTGTGTGTGGTGTGTGGTGGGGGGGGGTAATGATGCTCTGAGGTCCACTCCCTACACACACACACACACACACACACACACACACACACACACACACACCACACACACACCACACACACACACACACACACACTCACACACACACACACACACTCATCTGTTAGCCATTACCAACCAGTCAGTGACAGCAGAACCATTTGGGCTGGGCTCCTTTACTCACACGCATGTTCTCGTCACATTAAGTGTGTGTGTGATTGTGTGTCTGTGTATGTTTACCTATGTGTGTGTGTGTGTGTGTGTGTGTGTGTGTGTGTGGGTGTGTGTGCAGCTGTATGGAGTTTCTGATGGTCAGCCCAGGATGTGATGGGGGAATTCCAGTTTACTATTTCATCTCTGGTTCTTTCTTTTTCTTTATTTTTTGGGTGTGTCGGTTCTCTGAGTCCACATTCTTGGTTCTCTGAGTCCACGTTCTCGGTTCTCTTGAGTCCATGTTCTCGGTTCTCCGAGTCCACGTTCTTGGTTCTCTGAGTCCACGTTCTTGGTTCTCTGAGTCCACGTTCTTGGTTCTCTGAGTCCAGGTTTTTGGTTCTCTGAGTCCAGAATCTCGGTTCTCTGAGTCCAGAATCTCGGTTCTCTGAGTCCACGTTCTTGGTTCTCTGAGTCCAGATTCTTGGTTCTCTAATCCACGTTCACAGTTCTTTGAGTCCACGTTCTCGGTTCTCTGAGTCCACGTTCTCGGTTCTCCGAGTCCACATTCTCGGTTCGTTGAGTCCAGATTCTTGGTTCTATGAGTCCACGTTCTTGGTTCTATGAGTCCACGTTCTCGGTTCTCTGAGTCCACGTTCTCGGTTCTTTGAGTCCACGTTCTCGATTCTCTGAGTTCATGTTCTCGGTTCTTTGAGTCCACGTTCTCGGTTCTCTTGAGTCCATGTTCTCGGTTCTCTGAGTCCACGTTCTCGGTTCTCCGAGTCCACGTTCTCGGTTCTCCGAGTCCACGTTCTCGGTTCGTTGAGTCCACGTTCTCGGTTCTCCGAGTCCACGTTCTTGGTTCTTTGAGTCCACGTTCTCGGTTCTCTGAGTCCAGGTTTTTGGTTCTCTGAGTCCAGAATCTCAGTTCTCTGAGTCCACGTTCTCGGTTCTCTGAGTCCAGATTCTTGGTTCTCTAATCCACGTTCACAGTTCTTTGAGTTCATGTTCTCGGTTCTCTGAGTCCATGTTCTCGGTTCTTTGAGTCCACGTTCTCGGTTCTCTGAGTCCACGTTCTCGGTTCTCTGAGTCCAGATTCTTGGTTCTATGAGTCCACGTTCTTGGTTCTATGAGTCCACGTTCTCGGTTCTCTGAGTCCATGTTCTCGGTTCTTGAGTCCACGTTCTCGGTTCTTTGAGTCCACGTTCTCGGTTCTCTGAGTCCACGTTCTCGGTTCTTTGAGTCCACGTTCTCGGTTCTTTGAGTCCACGTTCTCGGTTCTCTGAGCTCTCTGATCTCTCAATGATGATCAACAACATGGATCTTCCATCTTTATCATCATCAGGAACCTCAGACGGCTCCACCCTGCACATCTGCACACTAATCATGACTTCACCCCCCCACCACACACACACACACACACACACGCACACACACACACACACACACACACACACAGTGATGGAGGGAACTTTTACACTCATACAGGTCTACAGGTCAACTGCGCCACACTCACTCATTTTTCATCTTTTCTGACTTTTGAGGCGGATCATTAAAATATATCTGATGTGGTTGAAGTTTATGTTTTAATGTGTGTATTAAGTGATTGATTGATTGGTTCATTTGGATCATCCAGATCTTATCCAGAAGTCTTTTTTATTCATTTTCATTTTCTCTCTCTCTCTCCTCTCTCTCTCTCTCTCTCACACACACACACACACACACACACACACACACACACCACACACACACACACACAGGAATGTATTCTACAGAGAAACTTGAGCCTGTGGGTCCAGTTGGGTGTGTTATGATGTGATTCACACAGCTGAAAGAATGAAAACATGCAAACGTCAGAGACTGTTAAACACACACACACACACACACACACACACACACACACACACACACACACTCACACACGCACACACGCACGCACGCAGACACACACACACACGCAGACACACACACACACACATGCAGGAGAGGGGAGGGGAGGGGAGGAGAGGAGGATCATAACTGGAACTGATCTGATAGTAGCGATGGCGTCAGCCTCCCGTACCTGGACAGGTAGCTGGTCAGTTGAGGGGAGGAGCCAAACATCTCACGAACTTTTTGCTTTGAAGACTTGGTGAGCTGAGCTGATGCGAAGGGGCGGGGCCAGAAGAACAAGACTTCCTGTTTGTTTAAAAAATATTGATGTTTTCTACGAATCCAACAAGTCACGATGACCTTTACCCAAACCAGAAACCAACTGCACCGACGTCTGGGCCCCCCCCCGGGGGGTCTGAGGGGAGGCGGAGCCATCGGGTCCTCAGCCCAGGTGACCAGGAGCACCTGTCTGACCCGGAACCCTGACCAGGATCACCTCCGTCAGTCTGGAACCAAATAAAACAGTGGAGAGGAGATCCACCGTGGGGAGGGGGGGCGTACCAGTCAGAGAAATCTGAACTGTGTGTGTGTGTGTGTGTGGTGTGTGTGTGTGTGTGTGTGTAGGGGAGGATTTGCTGTGTCTTAAAGCCCGACAGCAGCACAGCAGAGAGCGAGAGGCACTGAGGAGGGAACACACACACTCGCCTCTCATACTCACTCACACACACACACACACTCAGCGCTGCTCTTGGACAGGATCAGCTCGCAGGACTAACTCCTCCATCATGCCTCAGCGGAGCCCCGTGAAGGTCCAGGGGTCCCCCACCCAGCGGGGGGCCACTGCTCAGACCCCCAGGCTGGGGGGGGCCCGGCACCTGCCGAAGGGAGCCGGTCTGTGGGCCTGGCTGGTGCTGACGGCCCTGCTGGCTCCTGGAGCCTGGAGCTTCCTGAGCGAGGAGCAGGAGGAGCTGCTGGTGGAGCTCCACAACCACTACAGGGGGCTGGTGTCCCCCAGCGCCTCCGCCATGATGCCCCTGGTAAGACCCCCCCACATCTGTCCAGTTGTTCTCGGTAGTTTAGTTTCAACTACAGTTGCTCAGCAACCTGATTTAGTGTTGGGGAGGCTCCTGCTGATCTGGATCGGATCCGTTTTCAAACCAGAACATTGTTGACTGTTGCTGTCTGGGACCGGAGGAGGTCGGGGGGGGGGGGGGGGACGGAGGAAGGCGGGGGGGGGGGGGGGGGGGAGGAGGAGGTCGGGAGGGGGGGGCGGAGGAGGTCGGGGTGGGGGGGGGACCGGAGGAGGTCGGGAGGGGCCGGAGGAGGTCGGGGGGGGGGGGGGGGGGGGGTGGGCCCAGAGGAGATCAGGAGGGGGGGGACGGAGGAGGTCGGGGGGGGGCAGAGGAGGTCGGGAGGAGAGGGGGAGGAGAGAGGTCAGGGGGGGGGCGGAGAAGGTCGGGGGGGGGGGAGGGGAGAAGGGTAGAGGGAGGGGAAGGAGGAAGGTCGGGGGGGGGGGGGGCGGAAGAGGAGGGGGGGGACGGAGGAGGTCGGGAGAGGGGCCGGAGGAGGTCGGGGGGGGGGCGGAGAAGTCGGGGGGGGGCGGAGAAGGTCGGGAGGGGCGGAGGAGGTCGGGGGGGGGGGGTCGGGGGGGGGTCGGGGGGGGTCGGAGCCGCTGACACGCTGGTTGTTCTGGACAGACCTGCACAGTTCTGCTGATCTAATTTAGCGGAATTTGCAGCCACGCTGTCGACCTCAATCTGGGCGACCCGCTGGGTCACCTGACCCAGCTGGGCCTGGTCACATGACCGGGCCCAGCTGGGCTGGGCACCTGACCAGCTGGGCCTGGTCACGTGACCGGGCCAGCTGGGTCATCAACACTGAAGCCATCAGAAGCGTCTTGACGTCACACATTCCTCCGCCGTGACGTCACGGGGCAGCTGCTGGCGTCAGCTTCCTCCCCGATGGCGTCCACCGGCTCCCCCCGGAGGCTGGCGGACATTCATGGCTCCGCGGTTCTGGTGGGTTCTCGGCACCAAAGATCCGTTAGTGACCCAGGATGATCTTACCAGCTGTCAGCCACGCCTTTGCACTATGGGATTAAGGTGTTCCCCACCGCAGGTTCAGCCTGCGTTAGCGGTGGCGTCAGTCCGAACATCTGAATTAAAGGTTCTGGTCGGATCCGGTTGAAGAACCTCTGGCCTTTATTCCTGCTCCCACGTTCCAGATGTTTTATTTCTTTTTACTTTTAGCGAATGAAGACTCTGCTGAGGACAAGAGAAGTAACAAAACACTCAAATTAAATTAGCTCGTTGCTACGTTACCATGGCAACCTGAAAAAATATCCTCAAACCAGCTTTTGTTGTGAGTACGAAACAATAACAACAAGAATAAACCACTGAAACCACAATAACAGGACTGGAAACACTTCTGCTCCAGAGACTGGTTATACTGGGACGGGGGGTTATACTGGGACAGGAAGGCTAACTGGACTGGTTATACTGGGACAGGGAGGGTTATACTGGGACAGGGAGGCTAACTGGACGGTTATACTGGGACAGGGAGGGTTATACTGGGACAGGGAGGCTAACTGGACTGGTTATACTGGGACAGGGAGGGTTATACTGGGACAGGGAGGGTTATACTGGGACAGGGAGGCTAACTGGACGGTTATACTGGGACGGGGGGTTATACTGGGACAGGAAGGGTTATACTGGGACAGGGAGGCTAACTGGACTGGTTATACTGGGACAGGGAGGGTTATACGGGACAGGGAGGCTAACTGGACTGGTTATACTGGGACAGGGAGGGTTATACTGGGACAGGGAGGCTAACTGGACTGGTTATACTGGGACAGGGAGGGTTATACTGGGACAGGGAGGGTTATACTGGGACAGGGAGGCTAACTGGACTGGTTATACTGGGACAGGGAGGGTTATACTGGGACAGGAGGGTTATACTGGGACAGGGGGCTAACTGGACTGGTTATACTGGGACAGGGAGGGTTATACTGGGACAGGGAGGCTAACTGGACTGGTTATACTGGGACAGGAAGGGTTATACTGGGACAGGGAGGCTAACTGGACTGGTTATACTGGGACAGGAAGGGTTATACTGGGACAGGGAGGCTAACTGGATGGTTATACTGGGACAGGGAGGCTAACTGGACTGGTTATACTGGGACAGGAAGGGTTATACTGGGACAGGGAGGCTAACTGGACTGGTTATACTGGGACAGGGAGGCTAACTGGACTGGTTATACTGGGACAGGAAGGGTTATACTGGGACAGGGGGCTAACTGGACTGGTTATACTGGGACAGGGAGGCTAACTGGACTGGTTATATGGGACAGGAAGGGTTATACTGGGACAGGGAGGCTAACTGGACTGGTTATACTGGGACAGGAAGGGTTATACTGGGACAGGGAGGCTAACTGGACTGGTTTACTGGGACAGGGGTTATACTGGGACAGGGAGGGTTATACTGGGACAGGGAGGCTAACTGGACTGGTTATACTGGGACAGGGAGGGTTATACTGGGACAGGGAGGCTAACTGGATGGTTATACTGGGACAGGAAGGGTTATACTGGGACAGGGAGGCTAACTGGACTGGTTATACGGGACAGGAAGGGTTATACTGGGACAGGGAGGCTAACTGGACTGGTTATATGGGACAGGGAGGCTAACTGGACTGGTTATACTGGGACAGGAAGGGTTATACGGGACAGGGAGGCTAACTGGACTGGTTATACTGGGACAGGGAGGCTAACTGGACTGGTTATACTGGGACAGGAAGGGTTATACTGGGACAGGGAGGCTAACTGGACTGGTTATACTGGGACAGGAAGGGTTATACTGGGACAGGGAGGCTAACTGGACTGGTTATACTGGGACAGGGAGGCTAACTGGACTGGTTATACTGGGACAGGAAGGGTTATACTGGGACAGGGAGGCTAACTGGACTGGTTATACTGGGACAGGAAGGGTTATACTGGGACGGGGAGGCTAACTGGACTGGTTATACTGGGACAGGAAGGGTTATACTGGGACAGGGAGGCTAACTGGACTGGTTATACTGGGACAGGGAGGCTAACTGGACTGGTTATACTGGGACAGGAAGGGTTATACTGGGACAGGGAGGCTAACTGGACTGGTATACTGGGACAGGGAGGCTAACTGGACTGGTTATACTGGGACAGGGAGGCCTGGTTAAACTGGGACAGGAAGGGTTTCCTCAGTGTCCTCAGCTCCTCCCTCAGGTGGGAGCGCCGGCAGGTCCAGACATGAGCCGTTTGGGTTTAGATGCTTTAACCCTTCAGGGAAACGACAGCTGCCATTAAAATCTAAAAATCTTGGTTTCCTCTCCTGTAGCGTTTCCATGGCGTTGGGCTTTCACACAAAGCCTGGACACGTCGGCCTCTGGGGCTCAGGTGGACACAAACAAAACACATGTGATGCGGATCCACGCTGGGACACGCTTGGCTCCGCCGCCGCTCTTCCCCACAGGAACTGTGGGAATGTTTAGTTGGCCGCCGCTGATCTTCTGTGTATTGATCAGGAGAAACAACCCTTCATCACATGGCCACATTCAGAAATGATGAGTCTGTGTTCCATTAACAGACGGGTGTTTCCCTCCCTTCAATTAAAAACACGGGTCTCAGAGGGGGGGGAGGGGAGGAGGAGGGGGGGCGGAGGGGGAGGAGGGGGGGAGGAGGGGGGGAGGAGGGGGGGAAGCAGACAGGAGGGAGTCGCCCTCAGTTGAGCAACAGCTGAGAAAGACTGATGGGAAAACACGAAATTTGGGATTTTTAAGTAGGTATGTGTGTGTGCATGTGTGTGTGTGTGTTGAGTGCTGTGTGTGTGTGTGTGTGTGTGTGTGCATGTGTGTGTGTGCATGTGTGTGTGTGTGTGTGTGGGCCTTCAGACTCGCAGGTCGTTGCTTTGGTGATCGGGTCAAACACCAAAACACATGAGTAGAAAAATCTTGTGAATGGTGATGATGTCACTGAGGGGGAGGAGCCTCTGACATAAAGATTTTAGTTTAAATTTTTCCTACTTTAACAGAAACTCTGGTTCCGATTATTAGCGTCTCTTATCTGGATGCAGTTTTTGTGTGTTTTTTTTTAATTTTAGGTGTCAAGCCAAAAAATTGTCCTGATCTGGACATCTGCTGTGTGTGTGTGTGGGTGTGTGTGTGTTGTGTGTGTGGTGTGTGTGTGTGTGTGTGTGATGACTTCACAAGGGAGGGGGCCATTGTGTCATAATAAATTTATGAGCGAGGGAGGGAGTAAACTGGGAGGTGTGTGCTGTACTGGGAGGACAGACTGAGAAATACCAGCGAATTCTCATGTGAGCAGTTTGAGCCTTCGGAACCAGCCTGACCAGCAGAGTTCTGCCCAGTATCACACTGGTGCTGAGCTATTTCATCATCGGAGACCCAAACATCCCGACTGAACCGGTTCTGAACCAGTCCTGGTCCCGGTCCCAGACCAGCTGAATCAATCAGAAAAGCCTAAAAGACTTTAAACTTTGATCAAACCTCCAGGTGAGGATGAACAGGAGACGCCCCCTGCTGGAGGGTCATGGTATCTGAGCCAGCTGTGTGTGTGTGTGGTTCGTGTGTGCGTGTGTGTGTGTGTGTGCGTGTGCGTGTGTGTGTCTAATGCAGACCAGATGTTGTGAAAGCCCAGACACACAGAGGAATGTGGAGACCCCTGACTGTTGTTTGTATTGTGTGTCATCATTGCACACACACACACACACACACACACACACACCACACACACACACACACACACACACAGGTTGCTCTTATAACAACCTTCATATTTACAGTCAAAACTTTACAGTTATGAAAACAACAATTACTAAAAAGGGAGATTTCTAACAGCAGCCGAGTGGATCCAGATGGATCCAGTGTCTGATCCTGGGATCGGGTCTGGAGAACCTGCTGGGATGATAAATATCCCAAATATCCCATAATTTCATCACGTATTAGCAGTAGAGTCTGAACCGTGTGAATCTACAACAATAAACCAAACTTCTCGACTCTGAACGAGTCTCCGCAGGACCGACCGGGTCCTCCATTCTGGATCCCTCGCAGGTCCCCTGTTGTGATGGTTCTAACCGGTCCGGCCCGGCAGAACTGTCCGTTTCCCATCATCTCCGCTGCTTCTCTACAGAAATGGGACCCGACCCTGAAGGTGGTTGCTGAGGAATACGCGTCCAAGTGCATCTGGAACCACAACCCAGACCTGGAGGACACGGGGGAGAACCTGTACGTCACCCAAGGGCCTCTGGACCTCCGGGAAGCTCTGGAGAAATGGTTCCTGGGTGAGTGGACTGACTGGTGCTGCCGACTGGACATGTGACAGGAAACAGAACCCAGCGTGTCCTGATGTTCTGACTCACCCTGTCACGCTGACCCGAGGAACAAGGCGCCGTTGTTCTGGTGGAAACAGCTCAGAGGTCACAACAACACGGGTGCTCGGTGATCTGATACGGCTCACGGACACGTGGGCGTTGATCATGTGACTCCCACCGTAGGATGATTGATCAATAACGTGAAGCATCACTTCCTGTTTGCTCTCTCCTCGTGTGTGACGTCATCACCGATGTGTGACGTCATCATTGTGATGTCACTGTTTCTACAGAACACCTGGACTATGTCTTCAACAACAACAGCTGTGACGAGGACAAGATGTGTGGGCACTACACACAGGTGACACACACACACACACACACACACACACACACACACACACACACAACACACACACACACACACACACACACACACCACAAATCATAGTGGTTCATTTCAACTGAGTCAGCACAGTAATGCAGCAAACCTGTACCATTTTAAAAAGAGTGTGTGTGCGTGTGCATGTGTGTGTGTGCGTGTGCGTGCGTGTGTGTGTGCGTGTGTGTGTTACAGATGGTGTGGGCGGATACACACCGGATCGGTTGTGCCTTCCATCTCTGCAACATTATGGTTGGACTGGAGTGGGAACGGGCCTCCTTCTTGTTTGCAACTATTACCCAGCGTCATAAAAACCCCAACAACAGTATAAACAGTACCACAACAGTACTATAACAGTACCACAACAGTACTACAACAGTACCAAACAGTACTATAACAGTACCACAACAGTACACAACAGCACCACAACAGTACCACAGCAGTACTATAACAGTACCACAACAGTACTATAACAGTACCACAACAGTACCACAACAGTACTACAACAGTACTACAACAGTACCACAACAGTACCACAACAGTACTATAACAGTACCACAACAGTACTACAACAGTACCACAACAGTACCACAACAGTACCACAGCAGTACCACAACAGTACTATAACAGTACCACAACAGTACCACAACAGTACTATAACAGTACCACAACCAGTACCACAGCAGTACCACAACAGTACTATAACAGTACCACAACAGTACCACAACAGTAATATAACAGTACCACAACAGTACCCAGCAGTACCACAACAGTACTATAACAGTACCACAACAGTACCACAACAGTACTATAACAGTACCACAACAGTTACCACAGCAGTACCACAACAGTACTATAACTGTCGACGACAAGTACCAAAAAAGTAACAACGCAGTACCAAACAGTACCACAGCAGTACCACGCAAACCTACCACAACAGTACCACCACCAGTACCACACCCAACAGTACCACAGCAGTACTTCAACAGTACCACAACAGTACCACAACAGTACCACAACAGTACCACAGCAGTACCACAACAGTACTACAACAGTACTACAACAGTACCACAACAGTACCACAACAGTACTAGACACAGTACTATGCCAGTACTATAACAGTACCACAACAGTACTATAAAGTACTATAACAGTACCACAACAGTACCACAACAGTACTACGACAGTACTATGCCAGTACTACAACAGTGCCACAACAGTACTATACAGTACTATAACAGTACCACAGCAGTACACAACAGTACTATAACAGTACCACAACAGTACCACAACAGTACTATAACAGTACCACAACATTACCACAGCAGTACCACAACAGTACTATAACAGTACCACAACATTACCACAGCAGTACAACAACAGTACTATAACAGTACCACAACAGTACCACAACAGTACCACAACAGTACCACAACAGTACTATAACTGTACTACGACAGTACCACAACAGTACCACAGCACAAAGTACAAACAACAGTACACAACAGCAGTACCACAACAGTAAAACAGTACCAAAACAGTACCACAGCAGTACTACAACAGTACCACTACAGTACTACAACAGTACCACAACAATACCACAACAGTACTATGCCAGTACTACAACAGTACCACAACAGTACCACAACAGTACTACGACAGTACTATGCCAGTACTACAACAGTGCCACAACAGTACTACGACAGTACCACAACAGTGCTTCGACAGTACCACAACACTACTACAACAGTACAACAACAGTACTATGCCAGTACTACAACAGTACAACAACAGTACCACAACAGTACCACAACAGTACTACAACAGTACTACGACAGTACTACGACAGTACTCCAGTGAATGCTCTGGCACTAATGTCGCACCTCTGAGCTCATACAAACATAAATCCACCGGACTACTTTAGGAGTACTCATTCAAATATTACCTGTGTACTAATACTGCAGCAGACAACAGCTGTGCTGCGGTCATACTGCCCCCTTGTGGACAGGATCGGCATCAGCATTTGGAGAGTTTTTCATCATTTTCCAATATATCGTGTTGTGAATGAACCTGCAGTTTCATCTGCTGTTGTTGACGGCAACTTTTCGATGTTGCAGGGGCAACTATGAAGATGAGAGGCCGTATGTTGAAGGGGACTGGTGCTCCCGCTGCCCAGAGAACCTCCAAAAATGTGAAAACAACCTTTGTGGTAAGCTGCTGCTTGTCCTCTCTCTCCCTCCACATAACGAGACAGCTGCTAGTCAAGGCTTTGCTAACGCCGTCTAACCAGGCTTCATGTTCTGGTTCCTTTGATGGAAGTCAAACATCTGTGCTGATGCATCAAAGTTTGAGATGAAATCAGGAAACTTCAAGTGTTTGCGCTCCTCTAGTTGCTGACACGGTGGATGAGGAGGATCTTGACGAAGGGACGGTTTTTCCTCCCCCAGCTACTCCTCAACCCTCACCCCTCCCTGCCGAGGATGCGGAGGAGGAGGAGAACGCCCTTCCTCCTACATCATTAGTGCCCCCTTACGTTCAACCTGCCGCCACCGACTTCACCCACACTCACACCCAACCACCAGACACGCCCCCACCAGACACGCCTCCCTCTGACACGCCCCCACCGGACACGCCCCCACCAGACACGCCTCAGTCTGACACGCCCCCATCGGACACGCCCACATCTGGGATCGTAACGCCGCAGGATATCAGAGATCCAGAGAAAAACATGGAGGAAGAGGAGGGCAGAGGGAAGAACAGGGATGCCACTGAAATGACAGCACAACGTGAGATAAAGGTGAATAAATTCCCTCAGAAGAACCTTCAGAGTTGTGGTTGGAGATGGTTCCCTCCTCTGCTGTTAGTCTGCCTGATGGCTTTCTTCATCCTGAACTTCTGATGAAGAGGATGAAGAGGATGAAGAGGATGAAGATGACAGCCTCTCGCTTCTCCCTGCACAGCCAGACTAACCTGACCCTCCAACATTACACTGTCTGACCAAAGTATTGAACTTCTAAAGATTTCATTAGCGACGGATTCAGGAAAAAAATCATCTGATTCAAAGTTAAAGCTGAAGTTCACCGAGAGTCACGCAGATCCGGAATAAATGTTCCCTGCATGGACAGAACTTTGCTGACTCAGCAGATATTAGTTATGGAGGCGGTAGTGCGTGTGTGTGTGTGTGTGTGTGTGTGCGTGTGTGTGTGTGTGTGTATGCGTGTGTGTGTGTGTGTGTGTGTGTGTGTGTATGTGTGTGTGTGTGTTTCCCCTTGGAAAAAGGACAAGGGAATGTTTAGGAAGACAAGTTGACTTTTACGTTGACATTATTATCAGTAATATTTTTGGGATATTTTATGCTTATTACACTGATCAGAAACCCCCAAACATAAACAACACTTTTGAGGTGGTTTAAAAGGTTTAAAGGGGCCTTTTTGGACTGCCTGTGTTTCGTGTCCAGAAGGGGGCGCTGTTGCTGTGTAAGAGCTTTAGTTCACATCTGGAATGTTTCCGAGCAACATTCCCACCTTAAAAAAGCTCTTGTGATGCAGAGTTTGGGGTTAAAATACTTTTCCCTGTCATGTTTCAGCCATATTTACATTTATTGATGGTTGCTAAGCTCTCAAACTGGAACTCCAACAGGATTTGTTGATTAATTCTGTCTTTTTTGGCTCTGCTGCACAAGTTAACTGGAATTGTTCTATTGGTTTATGATTGTGTGGATGTCTGTACATATAATTAACTAAGAATAAACATCATTTCTTTTTTACCACCACTTTGGGTTTTATTCTTTAGGTTCTTGTAAACGTCGTCTTGCTAAGTGAGCTGGAATTTTCTGACTGTTCCAGAAATTTGAGGTGTTTTAATCATTTAGAGGTTTTTCTTTCTCAGGTGATCAAACTAACAAAAGCTCAGTAAAAACGTTTTATATCTTAGCTTTAAACTTTAAACAAATACCAATGTCCCTAAATGTCACGTTTAAACTCCACATTTGATCCCTGTTGTTCAAAATCTAAACACTTACGTACGTGAGTAAGAGTGACCTTTTATTAAAAAACTAACCTAAACCAGTCCCTGATCCCCTCTGTCCCAGTATAACCAGTCCCTGATCCCCTCTGTCCCAGTATAACCAGTCCCTCTGTCCCAGTATAACCAGTCCCTCTGTCCCAGTATAACCAGTTCATGATCCCCTCTGTCCCAGTATAACCAGTCCTGATCCCCTCTGTCCCAGTATAACCAGTCCCTGATCCCCTCTGTCCCAGTATAACCAGTTCATTTATCCTCTGATGAGTGAGTCAGTCAGTGAAGAAATGGATGGATTTAGAGGGGTAGAGAGAGAGAGAGAGAAGGAGAGAGGAGGGAGGGAGAGAGGGAAGGATGACAAGAAGAAAATATCCTGTCATCTCTCCAGCATCTCTCTCTCTCTCCCTCGCTCGCCCCGCTGCCGCTCTCTCTCTCTCTCTCTCTATCTCTCTCTCTCTCCCTCTCTCTCTCTCTCCCTCGCTCGCCCCGCTGCCGCTCTCTCTCTCCCTCGCTCGCCCCGCTGCCGCTCTCTCTCTCTCTCTCTCCCTCGCTCGCCCCGCTGCCGCTCTCTCTCTCTCTCTCCCTCTCTCTCCCTCTCTCTCTCTCCCGCTCTCTCTCTCCCTCGCTCGCCCCGCTGCCGCTCTCTCTCTCTCTCTCCCTCTCTCTCTCTCCCTCGCTCGCCCCGCTGCCGCTCTCTCTCTTCTCCCTCTCTCTCTCCCTCTCTCTCTCTCTCTCTCCTCGCTCGCCCCGCTGCCGCTCTCTCTCTCTCTCCCGCTCTCTCTCTCCCTCTCTCTCTCTCCCTCGCTCGCCCCGCTGCCGCTCTCTCTCTCTCTCCCTCCGTTCTTCCTCATTTCTGAGGACATTCCGAGCTTTGCCACCATGGACCCGCTGCCCACCAACCGCTGTTTACCGCAGGGCATCATGGGAGCTGGAGTTCTGTCCACACTGCAGGCGCTCAGCTGATCATCTGCAGATTCTGTCAGTCATCAGAGGTTGGAGATGTGAGCCGGTGGGCGACCGAGCTCTCTCCCTTCTCTCGCTCTCTCCAACCTCCTTTTCTCCTCCGAACAACAACCATCCCTCCATTTCTGCTTGGAGGAGGAGTCAGGATGGGCTGCCGTCTCACTCGGACGAAGGTGAGTGACCTGCAAGATGGTGGTGGGTGTGTGATGACCTCGTTTGTAAACACACACACACACACACACACACACACACACACACACACACACACACGCACACACACACACACACACACAGGATGTGAAAGGCTGTTGTGTGAGAGGGTTTTCTGGATCCGTCCCCCCGCTGTGTCTCTGACCGTGTTGTCATGGCGCCACCGTCTCGTGACCTCGTGACCACTGATGCAGCGTCGCAGGTGATGCGTGAAACCTCTGGTTATTCGCCGTGGTTCGTTCTGGCAGCAGGAGACGCGGCTGCAGACGTGCATGCGTCCACTCGTTCTCTCTCTCTCTCTCTTTATTTGTGGGGCTCATGCAGCCTGTCGCCATGGTTACCAGGTATGGTGCATGGTGTCACCACAGTGAAAATGCTAATTATCCTCCTAAAGGATGTAAAGCTATTCCGAACATGTCAGTGGTGAAGAAGATCGAGTGAGAAGGTTGAAGATTTCTCAACAAAACAAAACAAAATTCCTTTTATTTGCATAATTTAAAGTGTGTTGCAGGTCCTGTTCCTGAACACTGCCACTAGAGGGCAGCACCACGGGTCTATGCTAATACTAGCCCGTTAGCTTTAGTCTTGTGTTGATTTATGTGGAAACGTTGGGACGTTCTTGCTCAAACATCTAGAGAGAAGGAACGTTTTCTTCCATCTTGTTCTTCTCCGGCTAAAATCCAAAGCGGGAGCCGGATCAGCCAGGAACGCCGCTCACAGAGGCTTTTTCTCCTGGATGGTTGAGTTGGAAAAGATCTTAACGAGAGTTGATGGCTGCTGTTGTGCGACACACTTAATCACGGAATTGTGCACATCACACGTCACTGCAGCGAGACTGGCTTAGATTCCAGAATCCTCCCAGGAAAAGTGGCAGAATTACAGCCGCAAGTCCGGAATTCCAGAACAATTCCAAGAATTCTCCCCGGCGTCATCGCACCACAACCTGAAACATCCAACCAAAGTTGTTTTCATTGCTTTATTTTTGTATTTTCTTTTTATCTGGAGATCAAACGTGATTGATGATGATGATGATGATGATGATGATGATGATTAGTAAATGACCAACGCTGGGGCCACGCCCACAACGTTGCTGACTCATGAGTGGGCGTGGCCTAAAAGTGCAGCTACAACCTGCAGAAACAAGAACTGTTGCTCTGAATCCTGTTGAACCCAAAGTGAGATCCTCAACTCAGCATTCCTGAAGGGAGCTGCAGATGTCACACACTCACACACTCACACACACACCACACACACACACACACACACACACACACACCACACACACACACACACAGGTTGTGTTGCTGTCGGGTCATTTTGATGTCCTTTGTCTTGAATTTGGTTCCAGCCCAACAGGAACCTCCACAGTTCAACTATACAAGAGTTTCTGGAAAGATCTCACAGGATTCAGAGGAAGTCGTGATTTAAGAGGATCTGGTGCGTTTCAGGAACGTTTCGTAGAGCAGAAAGTTTCTGTCAACATCACGTAAAGATGTCGAGTTAATAAATGACCAAGAGAGACAGATGGTGAGAGGAGAGGAGAGAGAGATGATGGTGTGGTAGAGAGAGATGTGAGGAAGAGGAGAGAGAGATGAGTGAGGAAGAGGAGAGAGATGTGAGGAAGAGGAGAGAGAGAGGAGAGAGAGATGTGAGGAGAAGAGGATGAGAGAGAGAGATGTGAGGAGAGGAGAGAGAGATGTGAGGAAGAGGAGAGAGGGAGGATGGTGGTGTGGTAGAGAGATGTGAGGAAGAGGAGAGAGAGATGTGAGGAAGAGGAGAGAGAGTCAGTCTGCATCACTGTCAATGTGCAGTGAAGCACAACACACTTCTCCCAGGCACACATCACTCTCTCTCTTTCACACTCACACAAGTGGTGGTGTGTGTGTGTGTGTGTGTGTGTGTGTGTGTGTGTGTGTGTGTGTGTGTGTGTGTGTGTGTGTGGGCCCCAGGCTCTGCACTGGGCCTCTTTACACTCTTGTTCTGGTCCAGAAGGGTCCAGCGAGGCTGCAGATTCCTGACCTACATGTTGCGTCACAGCGCCGCCTCTGACATCACAGCGTCTCAACTTCCGGAACACGAAGCGCCGCCGTTTATTCTGGGCTGTTCTGGTAGAAACGCCCCCCCCGGCGCGAGCGCTGCCGGGTCGGCAGAACGGCGCCACACTCACATTTCAGGAGCAAACGTGCCGCTCCGTAGCTGCGTTCCGGCACCGCTGTGCTGCTCAGCTCACACTCTCACATGTATATAAGAGGGAGAGGAGCCAATCACAGGGGAGGACTCGCCGTGTCCGCAGGGGAAACACGGCGCCGTTCACCAGCGGAGACGCTTCCATTATTCACCCCTGTATGAGAGGCTGATTCATGGGCTCCGTTATGCAACACACTCAGCAGGCCGGTCAGGCCGACCCCAGGGGGCCGAGCTCCTACCGATCCACCGTTTGGGCGCCGACGCTCTCAGAGCTGCAGGGCGACGCTTGGTCACCTGATCACGACGGGTGACGCTTGGTCACCTGATCACGGCGGGCGACGCTCGGTCACCTGATCACGGCGGGCGACGCTCGGTCACCCGATCACGACGGGCGACGACTTGGTCACCTGATCACGGCGGGCGACGACTTGGTCACCTGATCACGACCTGATCACGACGGGCGACACTCGGTCACCTGATCACGGCGGGCGACGCTCGGTCACCTGATCACGACGGGCGACGCTCGGTCACCTGATCACGGCGGGCGACGCTCGGTCACCTGATCACGACGGTCGACGCTCGGTCACCGATCACGGCGGGCGACACTCGGTCACCCGATCACGGCGGGCGACACTCGGTCACCGATCACGACGGGCGACGCTCGGTCACCTGATCACGACCTGATCACGACGGGCGACGCTCGGTCACCTGATCACGATGGTCGACGCTCGGTCACCCGATCACGGCGGGCGACGCTCGGTCACCCGATCACGGCGGGCGACGACTTGGTCACCCGATCACGGCGGGCGACGCTCGGTCACCCGATCACGACGGGCGACGACTTGGTCACCCGATCACGGCGGGCGACGACTTGGTCACCTGATCACGACGGCGACGCTCGGTCACCTGATCACGACGGGCGACGCTCGGTCACCTGATCACGACGGGCGACGACTTGGTCACCTGATCACGACCTGATCACGGCGGGCGACGCTCGGTCACCCGATCACGACGGGCGACGCTCGGTCACCCGATCACGACGGGCGACGCTCGGTCACCCGATCACGGCGGTCGACGCTCGGTCACCCGATCACGACGGGCGACGCTCGGTCACCCGATCACGACGGGCGACGCTCGGTCACCTGATCACGACGCGCTCCCGCCAGCTCTAACCTGTCCTCTTCCACCTCAGCAGGTCAAAACTCGGGAACCTTCTCACCATCGCTGCACGGAGGAGCTGCACTTTGTGGACGAATATGGCCAGCCCATCAGCGTGCAGGTGGATGGGAGGAAGGGGCGTGGCCACCGCCGGCGCCGGCCTCATTGCACAGGTGTTCCAGCAGGAGGCCACTGGGAGGCCCTGAGAGCCATGGGCCTGATGGAGGGGGAGAAAGGCCGGGGGGACGGCTACAGAGCAGCGTGGGTACTGAAGGTCATGGCAGGGAATGCCTTGCTAATAAACAGGAAGTCCATAAACTAGCATAACGGGCGTGAGCGGCTGTAGCGCAGCCTCATGCCTGTTCTGGAATCACGCAATAAGAACTAAATCTGATAGTTTATGAAGATGCCAAACATTAAGTCCTTCATGACGTGTCTCCTCCCGCAGGCCTTACTATGGTCAGGTGACCATGTCACCTGACTTGTATCCAGCCAGCAACCACATGATGGGACCAGCTGATGTCTACCTGCCCAGTGCCTACCTGCCTCGACCAGCCAATGAACAGCACACCAATAACAACTACCTACCCAGCGTCTCCTACAGCCTGGATCACCTGGACAGGCTGGAATTCCAGGTGACCTCTGGTCCCGTCCCGTTTCACTTTCGCCCCGTTGGACTCAAAGTTCTGAATGTTCCCTAAATTTCAGGGTCAGGAAATGTTGCCCTACCAGCCAAACTCAGAGAGCTGCCTGATTGGCTGCTACAACTCAGAGGAGGCGGAGCCGGATGATCTGTCCAGACAGGTGATGAAGCCCGATGGGTTGTCTTTTGTTCCGGAACCCGACTGGACCCGACAGTAAAGTTCTGCGTTGGCCAACACGTTTCACAAAGAATGGAAACAATGTTGGACACATGCAGAAATCTGCAGTAATACTGACAAAGATAACGCTCGCTGATGACATCATAGTGAGGCGGAGCTCCTTAGCTCTGACATCATAGTGAGGCGGAGCTCTTCAGCTCTGACATCATAGTGAGGCGGAGCTCTTTAGCTCTGACATCATAGTGAGGTGGAGCTCTTCAGCTCTGACATCATAGTGAGGTGGAGCACCTTAGCTCTGACATCATAGTGAGGCAGAGCTCTTTAGCTCTGACATCATAGTGAGGCGGAGCTCTTTAGCTCTGACATCATAGTGACGCGGAGCTTTTCAGCTCTGACATCATAGTGAGGCGGAGCTCTTTAGCTCTGACATCATAGTGACGCGGAGCTTTTCAGCTCTGACATCATAGTGAGGCGGAGCTCTTCAGCTCTGACATCATAGTGAGGCGGAACACCTTAGCTCTGACATCATAGTGAGGCGGAGCTCTTTAGCTCTGACATAGTGAGGCGGAGCTCTTTAGCTCTGACATCATAGTGACGCGGAGCTTTTCAGCTCTGACATCATAGTGAGGCGGAGCTTTTCAGCTCTGACATCATAGTGAGGCGGAGCTCTTCAGCTCTGACATCATAGTGAGGCGGAGCTCTTCCTTCAGCTCTGACATCATAGTGAGGCGGAGCTCTTCCTTCAGCTCTGACATCATAGTGAGGCGGAGCTCTTTAGCTCTGACATCATAGTGAGGCGGAGCTCTTCCTTCAGCTCTGACATCATCACCTTTGCTGTAGCCATCCAGGGTGACTGATGCCATAAAATAATCCCAGTTTTAATAAACATCACTTTAGATGTTAAACTAGCAACCAGAGCAAACTCACACCAGCTTTGTAGCATCTTTGAAGTAGCAGCTTTGTTCTGACGGTGTCTTTGATGGACTACGACCAAAACTCTTTCCTTCTTTCTTCCTCCCACTCGGCCCAGTCCACCTGCCGCCCCCTGTGGCAGTCGGAGCGTCTCCTTGGATACCTCCCTCTCAGTGAGCTGGACAGCGGGCTGGGCTGCGGTCCCGACAGTCCGCACCACAGGCTGCCCTTTTCGGAGGCGGAGACGGACGCCATGTCCTCGCTGCCTGGACACACCCCTTCCTCCCGCGGCTCCTCCTCCTCCGAGTCCTTGATCTCTTCGGAGCCCAGCGACTCCGGCTTCCACAGCGTCAGCACCGGGGAGCACAGACGGCTGCACAAGATTCACGGGAGCCACGCCCACAGACCGACGCACTTCCGCCCGGGCCACTCCCCCCGAGAGCAGAGAGGACGCTGGGATTTGGAGTCCATTCCAGAGTCAGCGTCTGTGACTCAATCGGGGGTGCCGCGGTCCTCCCACTGCACCGTGGGTAACAGCACCACCACGACTGTGCACTTCCACCGGGCGGAGCGGAGTCCCACCTTACCACGCCACTGCTCACCCCCCTCCCCCTCAGCTGGTACCCCTTTTAGATTCTGAAGCCAGATTAATCTCTTACATGCATCCAAAACTGTGTCAGTCCAACCAACAGAATGTTGTTTGCTGTCGTCTGCAGGCTGTCGTACCGAGCCCTGCCAGCGGAGGGCGCTGTGGCTGGAGCAGCAGCAGCAGGGGGGGGGCAGGACCTTCGAGGCTCCAGGGAGGAGTCGAACGATAACAGACCTAAGCGAAGGACAACGTCGGCGCAGGGCCAGCCACCCCAACACCACCGATCCAAACAACCTGAGGAATAAACACCAGGACAAGCAGATGGGTCCCGGGTCCAGGAGCAGGGCCAGTTACCCCAGCAACTGCCACCCTGCCAACCACCCCAGTATAGACAGAACCAACATCAACAACCACCAGAATGCAATGAGGAACTACCAGGTCTCAAACCAGAGCACAGAAGAGAACGTGTTCTCCAAGCGTCCCGGTTCTGGGTCCAGCCGGGCGGTGGACTGGAGAGGCTTTCAGACCCTTGGGAATCGTACTGGCAACACAAAGGCTCCGCCTGTTCCGCTCTACAGCACGCTGGGGGCCCCGCAGCGCCCCCCCTCCCCGCCGTCTCCACGCTCCAGACTGTCCAATCAGAAGTCGGTCCGGAACCAGCTGCTCAGAGCCCGGGCCTACCGGTTGGCCCGGGAACGTAGCGAGGTGACCACGGACGAGGAGGTGCGGGGCGAGGGTGGGGGCGAAGGCGAGGCGGAGGGGGAGGACGGCCGGTGGGCGGGCCGGCACTGGAGCCGGACCGAGAGGAGGCGCCACCTGGCGTTGTCACGGCAACACAGGGAGAGGAGGGGAGGGGCGGAGGAGCAGCTGGTTCCGGCCTTGGTGTCGTCTCAGACGGTCCTGGAGCTGAGCCACATGAAGCAGAACCGGCTGAGGAACAGCAAGCTGCTGGATGACTGGACCACGGTGGAGGAGCTGCTGACTCACGGGACGCGGGTGGACAGCGACAGTCAGCTGTGTCCCAGTCCCCTGCTGTCGGTCACCACCGTCTGATCCGGAAACACCTCCCAGCTCGGGCCCGCGGAACCGGGACCAGACAGATCCAGGTCCCGGAGCTGCATCCGTCCACAGGAGACATGTGTGAATGTCCAAAACTCTGGATTTAAGGCAACAAAGCTGTTGATTACTGGTTGATCCATCAGGTGGATCCACCCACCTCTCAGAAACATTCCCACATGTTCCGACCAATGAGGAGAACCCGCTGACTTAACCAGGACGCTCTGGGTGGATCAGAACCATGAGCTGAGGCCTCCTCCAGACCCTCCAGGACTCAGGCCCGACAGGAAGTGTCCATCTGCACCTTCACCTTGAAACAGTCTGTAAATTTCCTGCAATGCATTTTTTTTAATTCTGTCTTTTATCTCTTTGATCTTTGACAGACTTGACGTGGAAACGATGTTTTATGGTGATATTGTTCCTTTAGAACTTGTAATCAATGATCAACATCGTGGCATCGGGTCAGATCCTGTCTGATCCGTGAGGGAAAAGTGGAACGAGGCTCCCAAAGAAGCTCCGAACACCTTCAGAAGTGCTGATTTCACATATCGAACGAAGCGTATATTTTACTACTGAGACCTCACCTGTGTGGATTCAGGTGTTGTGATCAATAATAACAGGAATTATAATAATAATAATAATAATCGTGATACAATGAAACACTTCAATGCAATTTTATTAGCGGTGGGAACATTTTCAGGAATTTTGGACTTTTTTCTAAACTGTGTGTTCAGACAGGCTGCAGATAATAGTTTGATACTAGCGTAGTTGTTTAGCCAAAGAAAACGTGTCACTTTTGTAGTTTGTGGACAATCTAGAGCAAAGCTGAGTGTAAGATGTAAAAGCCTTTTAGAACCACGGTGTTTCCGTCACCTGCCCTCGGTCCTGTGACGCTGTAGATGTTACTGTGCACTCAGTGAATCCACGCTTCGTTATTAGCCTAGCCTAGCATGCTAACTCCTACAGCGCAGAACACCTGTCACAACCTGCAACTTAGCAACTTAGCAACCAGAGGGGAGGGGTGCAACAGCAGGAGGTCTGGCAGAGGCGAGCTGGGCGTCCGTCCGTCCGTCCGTCCGGTGCTGCTCAGGTTTCTCGATGATGTCAGCTGTGCACCGAGCGGCTGACGGGTCAGCACGTGTGTTTGTATTTCTCTCTGTGTTGTACGTTCTGCACATGAACCTGCCTCAGTAAAGCTCTGAACACCCGTCTGAGTCGTCATTTCCCCCGCGTCAGCCGGATCCTGGTCCTGTGCAGCTGGAGACGACGGTTCCGAGCGGTTCAGCCGGATCCTGGAGCTCCTGTTCCAAAAATAAATGTTTAAACCAGCTAACTTTGGAGCTACGTTGGAAGAGACCTCACAGAATCTATGAGAGGAGGGAAGCAGCAGCGTGTTTGTCTCCATGGCGACGCACGTCATCTTCAATTGAATAAAACAAAATATTGCTTTCTCTGTCAGTCGTCATGGAAACGTGACGCTCTGCCAGTGGTGGGGGCTTTGGACCAGAGAGTGAAGAACAAAATCCAGGGACGGGCCGGTGGGGGGGGGCACTTGGACATGGCTGTGGGGAACCAGCAGATGTGGCGACAACATCAGCTCAGCCACATCAGTGGTGGCACATCTGGGGGAGCCTGAAACACTAACGACCACTGTTGTTGGTCAGATCTGCTCAATCTGAAGAGGAGAATCCTCAGACGGCGAGATCATCGCCATGGTGACAGACAACCAGCCCAGGAACACAAACGATCCTGACTTCACCAGTCCCTGGAACAGGGCGCACCCTGCTGGTCACCGCTGGAACAGCTGCGTGTCCTCACAACAACACGCCAGTTCCGCGTGTTCCGGCCGCTAGAGGGAGCCATGT